>NC_041387.1:679879937-679902503 GCF_002162155.2 Triticum dicoccoides
AGCAGGCTTGTGACCTCCTCGTGGGCCCAACTGACGCAATTCCACCGCCATAAATTCCTATAAATACAGAAACCTCCAGAAATGAACCTAGATCGGGAGTTCCGCCGCCGCAAGCCTCTGTAGCCACCAAAAACCAAACGGGAGCCCTTTCCGGCACCCTTCCGAAGGGGGAACCCATATCGGGTGGCCATCTTCATCATCCCGGCGATCTCCATGACGAGGAGGGAGTAGTCCACCCTCGGGGCTGAGGGTATCTACCAGTAGCTATGTGTTTGATCTCTCTCTCTCTCTCTCATGTTCTTGAGATGTCTTGATCTCAATGTACTGTGGGCTTTGCTACTATAGTTGGATCCTATGATGTTCTTCCCCCTCTCCCTTCTTCTAGTGGATTGAGTTTTCCCTTTGGGGTTATCTTATCGGATCAAATCTTTAAGAACACTTGATGTATGTCTTGCACGTGTCTATATGTGGTGACAATGGTATATTCATGTGAGTACTTGATGTATGTTTTGGTCACCAACTTGTGGGTTTCGTGACATTGGGAACCTATCCATATGGGTTCGCACACGTTTTGACTCTCCGGTAGAAACTTCGGGGCACTCTTTGAAGTTCTATGTGTTGGTTGAATAGATGATTCTGAGATTGTGTGATGCATATCGTATAATCATGCCCATGGATACTTGAGGTGACAATGGAGTATCTAGGTGACATTAAGGTCTTGATTGATATGTGTCTTAAGGTGTTATTCTAGTACAAACTCTATGATAGATTGAACGGAAAGAATAGCTTCGTGTTATTTTACTACAGACTCTTGAATAGATCGATCAGAAAGAATAACTTTGTGATGGTTTCATACCCGACAATAATCTCTTCGTTTGTTCTCCGCTATTAGTGACTTTGGAATGACTCTTTGTTGCACGTTGAGGGCTAGGTATATGATCCAATTATGTTATCATTGTTGAGAACTTCCACTAGTGAAAGTATGAACCCTAGGCCTTGTTTCCACACATTGGAATACCGTTCATGCTCACTTTTATTGTTATTTACCTTGCTGTTTTTATTATTTCAGATTACAAAAACCTTTATCTACTATCCATATTGCACTTTTATCACCATCTCTTCACCGAACTAGTGCACCTATACAACAAACCATTGTATAGGGTGTGTTGGGGACACAAGAGACTCTTTGTTATTTGGTTGCAGGGTTGCTTGAGAGAGACCATCTTCATCCTACGTCTCCCACATATTGATAAACCTTAGGTCACCCACTTGAGGGAAAATTGCTACTGTCCTACAAACCTCTGCACTTGGAGGCCCAACAACGTCTACAAGGAGAAGGTTGCGTAGTAGACATCAGACAACAAGGGCAGGCAGCCGTGGATAATCTCCACCATAGCCAAACATGCCAAATTTTGGTAGTCCAATGGCATGTTTAGTTAGTGGTGATGGAGTACTCGGGCGATGTGTGTGCATTCACGTAGTTGCAGGAGTTTGTATGGATTTTTGAGATATGATAATTGAGGTGTTCGGATGTAGATTACATTATTTGAGGGGTGCCTGGTCAGTGCCCGTGGGCGTTTGAGGGGCCGGATTTGCCCGTTGCGGCTGTAGATGCTCAAATTTAATAAAACTAGATGTGTGTATTGCTTGATGCAGAGGCCGGGGGTTATCCTCCTCTTTGGAAAAAATCCCAAATATTCCAGAGAACAGTGAGAGATGAAAATGTTGATGGACGATGGCATGTGGGATGGCATGGACATGTTTGAGAGGAATCGTAACTCTATTTTAGCCTATGCCCCAATAGATTCTTGTATGAGCTCGTGTTTGAGAAGAATTGGATGTGCCTTTCCATGTATGCTTGCAACTTGTGAGCTAGTAGATCTTTGCTTAGTGGCACTCTTGATAAATTCAAAAAACATCTTCATGAAGTAACTCAATATAATTTGGAAGCAAAGTCTAGTAGATTTTCTAGCCTGATTACTATTATGGATGACAAAGTAATTGTGCGCCACAGCTTGTGAATTTTGACTTAAGTGTTGGATGACAAATAGCTTGGACTCCGAGTGCTAGTAGGCACAGATAGGAGTGGCAATATCATATACTCCCTCCGTCCATGGAGTATAAGATATGGGTTAATTATCCTTTTGCCCTCAGTGGTGTCCATCTGCTCAGTTTTGTCCTCAGATGCGAATTGTGCTCAGTTTTGCCCCTAGTCCATGTACAACAATTATGACGAGGCCAAACGGCCATATTTGAGTCCATTCCGTCCGCCGACGTTAGTGGTTGTGGGTCCAGAACTTACACATGGGACCGCGTGGACGTGGGTCCGGAGCTGACATGTAGGCCCGTGCAACTAAATCCCCAAATCATTTGTAGGATTCTAGCTCACTCTGCCCATCCGTCGGCCGGTTGCCGCCGCCACCTGCGCCGCGGCCAGCACCTGGCCCGGCACCAGCTGCACGGCCTGCTTCGCCGCTACCGTCCTGTGCCTACGCTCCACGGCTACCTGCGACGCCACGGGTGGGGCGCCCGCCACCTGCTCGACCCGCGGCGCGGCCTCCTTCCGTGTGCCCGGCCGGAGTTCTCAAAGGTGGGGGGCTGCTAGAGCTATTTGAACTAGGAGGAAGAACCGTAGGGCGAAATGGCGAACAGCGGCGACCCCGGAGTATTTGGCGAGGCAGGCATCGGGCCGGAGCGCCGCGTCCACGACTGGGTTCCCAAGGGGTAAGTCTCGCCTCCTGTTTAGATTGAGCTCAGTTGTGCATTTGAACTCTCAATTCGAGTAGGTTTGCCCAATTAGTGTGCTGATTGCGTCTCTGTTTTTCGCCAGTTAGGATGGAGTTGCGGTTTGCTTTCTTGGTGCACATTAGAAGGGACGGGTACATGTTCGATGCAAAGGATAAGAAGAAATACCAAGTGGGTTTTGATTATCGGTTGCCAATGGCTAGTAATTGGAGTTTCAGACAATTTGGGGAGGTAATTTGTAGCCAATATCCTTGGGGTTTGCTTGAGGAAGTGGTATACAAATACTATGATGGGGAAAAGAAATGGGTGACAGTTAGTAATGATGAAGATCTAGTTACCATGTTTGTTAGGCATAAAGAGAAAGATAATTTTCATGTGAGGCTGCAAGTTGATGTGCTTGAGCAGGCATTTGGACCTAGGATGACGGGTGCAACATCTCGGGGAGAACCAAGTCGTTGTAATGGCATCTCTAGCCAGAACATTTCAGTTGGTGCACGGTAGCGTGGTGGCTCGACAAGTGTGGGCAACAGAAGTAGGGCCCCCCTTGAAGTGGAGCCTGATGACTACAATTCCGGGGTTGGTGAAGAGAAGCTATATTCTGATGTTATTCGGAATTTACGACAGGCACCTCGGGCTAAAAACCAAGATGAGGCTCACAATGTAGTCCGTGTGGATGATGACGCGGTGGGTGAGGACGAAGACCTTGCAGCTGTTGAATGGGACCCTTTGAACCCTCATATGGAAGAAGGTATAGTTTTTGCATCCATGAATGATTGTAGAAATGCACTTGTGACATACTACAACAAGGTAGAACGTACTTTCAAAGTTGACAAGAGCGATCAAGTACATTACAGAGTGCACTGTCCGACTGAGGGTTGTCCATGGAGGCTGCTCGCACCTAAAATTCGAAATAGCACTAATGTTCAAGTCAAAGTGAACCCTTTTAAGCACTCATGCCAGGAATCAACCCTTAGGAAGGATACAATCAGTAGAGCCAAGTCAGGATGGGTGGCAGAATAAGTAAATAAGTGGGTGAAAGAAAACCAACAAGTGGGTCCAAAGGAATTGCAGAAGAACATCAAAGATAAGCTCAAGATAGATTTACCATACATGAGGTTGTTCAATGGTAAACAACATGCTATGGATTCTATTTATGGTAACCGACAGGAAAGTTTTCAATTGTTGTATTCATTCAAAGGTGAAGTGGAGAGGACAAGCCCAGGTAGTATTGTAGATATTGATCACCACACCGTGGAGTACACATTCAGGGGAGTGACAAAGACCAAGGAATGCTTTAGGAGGGTTTTTGTCTGCTTTGAGGCTTGTCGCCGGGGTTTTTTGGCAGGCTGCAGGCCTTATTTGGCTATTGATGCCACTTTTCTCACAGGGAGGTTTAAAGGACAGTTAGTAGCAGCTTGTGTAGTTGATGCACACAGTTTTGTATTTCCAGTTGCCTACGGTGTGCTGGAAATAGAATCCGAGGAGAGCTGGACTTGGTTTTTTGCATAATCTGCGCCGGGCTATTGCACATCCCAATGGGTTGGTCATTCATATAGATGCCTGCAAAGGTTTAGAAGTGGCCGTGGACAATGTGTTCCCTGGAGTAGAGCATAGGGAATGCATGCGTCACCTTGCTGCAAATTTCATGAAGAAATTCAAAGGAAAGGTGTATACCGACAATTTATGGCCAGCATCTTTGACTTGCAGTGTGAAGAAGCACAACTACCACTTGAGGCAGTTATACATGAACCCCAAAGTGAAAGAATACTTGGAAACACACCACTCCAAGTTATGGGCTAGAAGCCTATTCAGTGAACTGAGCAAAGTTGACTACGTGCACAATAATCTAGCAGAGTCTTTCAACTCAACGATCCAGAAACTAAAGGGTCATTATGTGGTGGATTTGCTTGACAGGATAAGGATAGAATACATGCAAAAATTTCATTATCATGCAGGAATAGCCGAGGCAAAATTCATGGGCCACATTATCATCCCTGCCGTGATGAATGAACTGAAGCAGAAAACAACAGACTTGGAAATGATCATGACTCTTTGCTTGGGTACCACAGTAGAGATATCATATTTGGATAAAGAGAAGAGGGAATGGACATATCCAGTGGGTTTAGAAGCTAGAACTTGCAGTTGTAGGCAATGGCAGATAACTGGGTTGCCATGCATTCATGCCTTGTTTTTCATCACTTCTCTCCCAGGTCCACCAGGGAACATACATCAGTATGTGCATGATTACTACTCTGTTGCAAGGTTCAAAGCCACATAATCTTGTGCCTTGCTTGCTATGGAGGGAAAACAACAATGGGACATGGTGGACCCTGTATTCAAGCTTTGCACTCCAGTTCTGAAGAGAGCAGCAGGTAGACCAAGGAAGAGTCGAATCAGACCTCGCAGCGAAGGAGCTGGACTTGGAGCGAGGAAGCGTAAGTGTACAAGGTGTGGTGGGTCTGGTCATTTCGGTAAGTATCGTGATAACAAAGTAGATCCAACATTCAGAGAGAGTTTCGATGAAAATGTTGGTCAACAGCCGGTTGCTTCAACAGATGATGAAAATGATGGTCAACAGCCGGTTGCATCAGATGAGGATTTTGACGAGGTTCCAAATGATGATGGTCAACAGCCGCATGATTTTGACGATGATCCAAAACATCCTCCAAATAATGATTCAAGTGAGGCTCCAAATAGTGATCATGGTGATCCAAGTGGGTCTCCAAATGGTCATCATGGTGATCCAAGTGAGGCTCCAAATGATGATCCAAGTGAGGCTCCAAATGGTGACAAACCTTCTGTTGTTGTGAGTTCTGCTAGGTATGTAAATCTTGCAAGGGTCAAATACTACTATACATTTATCACTTGACATGATTGCATTACCGTTTATGTTTTGCACAGCTCTATGATAGGTTTGAAGAAGACGCACAAGATACCGACAACCAAGAGGAGAAGAGAAGAAGCAATGAGCACAAGGTGCACGAGGAGCAAAGTGATGGCAAGAAGCTCAAGGAACAGACAGAAGCCCCAACACTATACATGAATAATTATGAAACATTATGAATAATGTTGTATTTCTGTTGGATGATGTTGGACCTATGTTAGAACTATGTTTGACATGATGTTTAAATCTGTTGGATGATGTTTGAATGAGGACATGGTTTTTCCTTTTTTCGATTTTTTTGAATTTTGTTTTGCTCATTTGAATTCTGGTCAAACCTAACTTTGACCAAGATTTAAACAAGTCTAAAACATCAAAATGAAAAACTAAGCCTGGATCCTTCTTAGTCAATCCAAAATGAAGTTCTGGTGAGGTTTTTGTTCATGAAAAATGTGCTAAAAAAAGGGGTCCAAAGGTAGGGTAAACGACCTCATTTCTAAGCAAGGTTTTTTTCGACCTTGTCTAAATCAGCCAAATAACTTTCCTACACATATATTCTATATATACACACTATGTGCACTGGTTTTTCCATTTTTTGATTTTTTAAATTTGTTTTGCTCATTTGAATTCTGGTCAAACTTAACTTTGACCAAGATTTAAACAAGTGTAAAACATCAAAAAGAAAAACTAAGTCTGGATCCTTCTTAGTCACTCCAAAGTGAAGCTGTGGTGAGTTATTTGAAATTTTCATGTTCATTTCCCCAAAACACTTCTCTTCACTTCATACAAGAGAGTTTGAGATACTCGAGATATCACAAAATACACATGAACTTATCGTTTAAATGTATGTAAACCATGTTTATCAACTTAAATCGTTAGTATATGACATAAGAAAACTATGTGCGCAGGTTTTTTATTTTTCTGTTTTTATTTAATTTATTATGCTCATTTGAAATCTGGTCAAACATAGCTTTGACTGCTCCAAACCCCTCCCAAACCCCGCTAACCCTAGCGCTAAACAAGGACCGTTCATCTAACCCTAGCGGCGATCAAGGGCCGTCGATCTAACCCTTCTAGAAGGAATCTGCGGGGAGGAGGGTGCGATCCGCGAGATACAATTTGATTGGCTGGGAGATTTTTTTAAAACAAATACTGGGCACGCTGGATGGACCGTTGGGCCGTCTCGTTGTCTGGGCCTGAGACCGCAGTAAATAGCCCGTCTCAGCCTTTACAGGCCTTGCATGCATGGGAGGCGGCGACGTGGGTTTGCATGCGCAGGAGGCGGCGACATGCATGCATGCGAGCGAGGCAAGTGAGGCGTGCTAGGCGAGCTAGGTGGTTCAGGGCAGCGAGTCAGATGCACCGCCTGGTCAAAGAGCTATGCAGTGATTCAGATGCACACATGCGCCCCATGCATTGTTTTTGTGCAAAAATTTAAGAGTGCAAAATGTAACGGATACACACACGCGTCCGGATACTGCCGCAACGCACTTTGTATTATTTTTGTGATTGCCCAGCATGGCTTTGGTTTAATGACAGCAGGTGCAGCAAGAGAAAGCAATAGGAGCATTGCCAGCTGGTTTGCTGATTCTTTGCTTGACACGGTTCTTGAAGACATGTGTTTCAGAGATAGCAAATTGTCGTTAGTTAGCCCGAGGTTTAGTTTCCTTCTGTGGGAACTAGATGCCCAAGCAAATCCACACCTCAGGGCATATTTTCCATCAGAAATGGCTGCTTGAAACGGTCGGTGGGTGGTGCGAGCGCGGGGGGAGGGGGGGGGGTCCGGTTCGTCCAAAAAGGTGAACTTTGTGTTGGAGCCCCAGGTGTGGGTCATGTCACCAAAATTCCTAGTTAGGGACAGCATTGTCAAAAAACTTGATCTTGAGAAAGAATTCATTCAAGCCTCATTTAGAAAACTCTATTCCGTCTCCAGCCACTTCCTCCGCGGTAGCAAGTCAGGTCTCGAGCACAGCTGGCAAGCATCTCTCTCTCTATATATATCTCACGTACATACACATATACTCCTGTTAGTAGTTAGTTTTCTAATGCACTATGTTGATTGTTTTGCAGAATCAGAGCATATGTATATGTGACCTTGCTACACACTTTCAGGTATGTTGTTGCCTACCGGTTAGCAGTACAAAAGTTAGGCAAAATATGTTTGTTTCATTGATTTTTCATACTGCAACTTTTGATGGTGTATGCCACAGGCATCAGTATTTAGCACTTCCCCTCCCACTACTTTTCTATTTCTAACAGGTGGTCGAAGTCGAACCCTGTTCACATGGAATTGGTGTGTCCCCAAAACTCATCATGTTTTTACATGTATCTTCTTAGATTCTTTTGTACATAGCAATTAGCAAGTATGACTCTCACTCAACACATCGTCTTCTAGGGCTAATTTTGCACCCGTTATGTTTCAGAGAAGATATTTAATCTTATTCCTTCACATTTAGCTAGAATTTGGTGTGTATCCATTGCGAATTCCATTTTCTTAGTCATGTTTGCCAGTATATCCATGTCTATTAAATCATGGATGCTTACTATTTAATGCAGAGATGAATACTTGGATTTGCTTTTGCTTTGGACTCATCATTTGTGCGGATTTTTTTATATCTGGTGATTATTGCACCTGATGGTGATGGTTAATATGATATTATGAAAAGCAAATTGTATTTGTCAAGAATTTAGCACACTTTGTGTTCCGAGAATTTTAGTGCAGTTTGTGTTTTGAGAATTTTAGTACAGTTTGTGTTTTTCAGAGAATGTTAACTTGATTAAGAAAAGGCAAATTCTATCATTCTAAGAAGATTCAGTTAACTAGATGTTTTTGAGCTAGGAGTTCCTTCGTGGACGTTATTTACTGTTCGGTCTTGGGATAGTTGAAAAATAATGAGAAGTCTTTTGTGAGCTAATTGAGCTTAGGTACAATTGATCTCTTTCTTTCTCGATGCCATTTTACTTCATGCTCCACATTTTATTCTAGACTTCAGTTAGTTGAATGAATAATGCGGTGAGTGATCTTCTGTTACATGATTGAGGTAAATGAATATTATTTAGGTGGAACCTTTTATCAGGTTGTTTTAGTTTACGTGCAGAATGTTCTTTTGTTAAGGCTTGAAGCTGCTCGAATCTCTTGAACATTTACTTTGTAATGCTTGAATGTATTGCAAAATCATACTTAACCATGCATTCAAAAGTAAATAATGTAATAAAAAATACTTGGAATAAAAAATACTTAAACATGAACATTTTCTTAGTGGGAAAATAAAAACCCAAGTAAAGAGCCAACATTTCCAAACCCTGGGATTTAATGGATCTGTTTGGGCGGCAAACCAATGAATATTTTTTTAAATGCATGATCATTTTTTGAATCAGTGAACATGTATGAATCAATAAACTATTTTGTATGTCACAAACAGTTTTTAAAATTTTAGGATATTTTTCAATTCATGAACATATTTTAAATTGGCATTTTTTTCAATACCTTATTTTATTTTCCAAACATTTGTTTTCAAAATTTCGGACATTTTTTTGAATATGCGAACATTTTTTAAAAAAATTAACATTTTCTCAATCCAAACAAATTTATGAATTATTAGAAATTTACTTTACAATTATCATTTTATTAATTTTAGAACTTTTTTGAAATCCCAAATTATTTAAATTAGAAAAAACAATTCCGAAAAGGAAAGCAAAAAATAGAAAATAATTTTTTATAAACTGGCCACCCGGACATGGGCCGACCCAAGTAGGCACACTGCAGTATAGAAGGTTCCTATATGGCCGGCCCAACGGGGATTCCTCTTTGTGAAACATTTTTTTATTACTTATAGGACCAATCGAAGCGAGTGCTTGTCAAAAAGCTTTTGTAACTAACTAGCAGAAAATGCCCGTGCGCTGCCACGGGAGAGAAACGAATCGCCTGTGTGTATTCCAAAAAGTATGACTCAAGGCCTCCATAGGTCCGCACCCTCGTTTTTAACACGTTGCCCACCTATGCCACCTCTTAACCTCCTTTCCGCTCTCATCGATAGTGGTCGCGGGGTTCAAGACAATGCATGCGAGCAACACAAATATTCATAGAAATGAGTACAGTTTGTTTTTCCACATAACTTTATTCAAAAAATAATAAATAGCACATAGAATTCATAGTGCAACCTGTAATATTGTGTAAGTGTTTTGTCTTGCTAACAATATCAATTTGATATTATTTAAAAAAATACATCCGGTCTATGGATGTGTACAATTGAAAACCGTTGAGAAATCCCATCAAAAACCTTAAGAAATTATCAACATTTGTCAACGTTAATACTTTTCCTGAATGAAGAATCGAATATTGCATGATTGACAAATTTTATTTATATAATATATAATTGAATTAATGTTTTATTAGTCGGACCACTATTATTTACTATTAAATAATAAATTAAGTTGTTAAATTTTTACCCACTGATTTTTTTAGATTTTTAGTATCCATTTGAGCAACCACATTTTCTGTTTCTTTTCTCGCCTCCTCAACACCATTGGTTAAATCTTTCATATCACAGACTGCATCAGGTCCCTCCCGGATGACATCCCAAGGTACCTGATATTACTTCTGCCTTCGCACAGCGCGGTGCAGACCTGTGTCCTCGCCAAGATGGCCTGAGGGAGAGCTTGCCTCAAGCTTGGATCTGAGCAAACATGTCCTAGGCATGGAGGTCTAGGGTTTACATGGAAGTAGATGCAATCTGGCGGCGTTGTTGCCCTATGTTGTGGAGGACATGAATATCTCTGGCGCTCCCTCGGGATTCTCTCTCATTCTGGGCCAAACAGGGCCCTTGTAGACACCAAGGCCGGGCGCCCTTGAGAGAGCCACCAGGCATGGACCGTGGCCTCCTAAACGTCGCTGCTACCTACCCTATTACGGATTAGGTGCGTAAACAAATGAAGACCGAGTCCCCTATGGCGGCGGCCTAGGGTTTTCCAGTCCTCCGGCGATCCTCACCGAGTTTGCTGTTTCTACCGGAATTTTGAGCCGCGTCCTCTCCCTATACCCTTCCCCCCATCCGGACTGGCCCCGTGAGCAGTCAGTCTGTTCTATTGCGTCCACATCAAGAGGGAGGCTTCGATCTAGGGTTTCCTGTGGAAATCTTTGGTGTGGTGATCGTGCCGGCATGGCGAGTAGGGGAGATGGCAGTACTGCGCAAGGAGGGGGTGTGGACAGCGCTGGCGACATGCTGGATCGCCTCACCCTCCATGATGATGAACTAGATGACCTTGTCTGGGAAGATGAACCTGACACGGAAGAAGTAAGGCCCAAGTGGTTGGCTCTGTGCCGCCTTCTGACATCTAAATCCTTTAGCCAGAGCGCTCTGATCGGAGATATGAAGGCTGCTTGGAACCCGACTCAGCCGGTGGTATGGCGGAGGATTAATTCAAACTTGTTTTCCATACAGTTCAACTGTCTTGGTGACTGGAATAAGGCTATGCACAAGGGTCCTTGGGATTTTAATGGCTATGCTGTAATCCTTGCTGAATATGATGGCTTCTCAAAACCGGAGAGAGTGAAGCTAGATAGGCTAGAAACCTGGGCTCAAATCCATCAATTGCCAGATCTAGTTCTAAAAAGCAAGAGCTTCCTGGAAAACTTAGCGCGGCGAATTGGCGAGGTGCAAGAAGTTCAAGTTACTCTGCCAAATGGTTTTGTGGGTGAGTTCATCAGAGTTCGGGTGAAGCTGGATGTAGGGAAAAAACTCACAAGAGTGGAACAATTTACAAAGGCTGGCGCAGCAGAGAAATACAGAGTAAAATTTGAGAAGCTACCCACGTTCTGCTATGAATGTGGTATGATGGGGCACTGGTACGAGGAATGTGGAACCGGGGAACATGATGCAACAAAGTTTGAATGGGGTCCTTTCATCTTGGCCTCAAGGAGTAATGTCCCCGGAGGGGGACGAAGCCGACCAGACGGACCAGGGAGAGGTGAGCCGGGCAGTAATGACCAAGGAGGAGGTAGAGGCCGGGGACGGGGCAGGAGGGGCAACCCTTCTGACTCGGGCTCACACCCGCATACAAGTGGAGGGTTTTCTGGTGATGATAATGACCTCTCAGGTGTCGGGACAGTAGCTCCAGTTCTGACGGAGGGGGGTAGGATACTGGAATATGATGGGTCAAAAAGCTGGAGACACAATGCAAAGAATGAAACAGCAATGGAGAAGCAGTTAGAAGATGTTGCCAATGATCATAACGAGGACCCTATGGTTCTGGGAAAATGAGCAGCGGATGATTCTAGCACAGGGCAGCTTCATAAGCTGGATCAGGTTGATCCAAGCACAGCGATTGTCCCGTCAGGTAACACGACGGGGATTGCTGGTCGGTTTGAGCATTCAGCTGGGAATTCCTCGGGTGGTGGAGGTACACCACAGAAAATGCCAACAGGAAGAAGTTGAAGGGTATTGATGGCGAAGCTATTGATGTTAATACATCGACTGTATCGGCGGCCTCCATGGGTGAGGACCGCCGGGGACAATGAGTATCATGTGCTAGAATTGCCGTGGGGCGGGCAACCCTGCGACAATTCGTGAGCTTCGTGTTTTGACGAAGCGTTTTGCCCCCACCATCCTTTGTATTCTCGAACCTCAGGTGGAGAGACAAAGGGTGGAGTTTTTATCAAATTCTTTAGGTTATAATAAAAGTTTTGCTATTAGTAGTTCTGGTAGAAGTGGTGGCTTGTGTGTTTTTTGGAATGATTCAATAAAATTGGAAGTTGTTGGTTACTCAAAGTATCACATTGATGCGGAACTAGAGGGGGTTGGCAACTCTCCCTTTAGAGTGACTTTCGTTTACGGGGAAGCTCAGGTCCAGAATAGATACAAAACTTGGGACACTTTGAGGGGTATAACTTCGACCAGTACATTACCCTGGATGGCAATCGGAGATTTTAATGAGGTTCTACACCTCCACGAGCTTGATGGAGTTGGAAACCAGAGCCATGCTCAAATGGATGGATTTCGAGATGCTTTGGACACTTCCGGATTATCAGATATTGGCTTCAGAGGGAATTCTTGGACGTTTGAGAAGAGGGTGGCCGGCGGTTCGTACACACGAGTACGTCTGGACAGGTGCGTGGCGACTGCTACGTGGTCGCTGATGTTCCCTCAAGCAGAGCTTGTGCATGAAAACGCTGCATGTTCGGATCACGTCCCCTTGTTGCTGAACCTTGGATTGCATCCCCACAAGGCGGGAACAAAAACTTTCAGATACGAATGCGCCTGGGAGTCACATGAGGAACTGCCCACGGTTGTTGGAACTACTTGGGGTCAGGGCTGCGACGGGACTGTTGAGGGAGTGAAACAGCGCCTGGACTCCCTTTCTTCTGATCTGTCTATCTGGGACAAAGAGGTTTTTGGGAATGTCAAGAGGGAAATCAGCAAGCTACAGAGAGACCTTGCTCTGTTACGTGCAATTCCAGGACGATCGGGGCCATCTCATGTAGAGGCGAAGATTTGTGATAGGCTGGTGGAGTTGTTTCACCGAGAGAAAATATTATGGCGCCAACGTGCCCGCATAGAGTGGTTAGCTAGTGGAGACAAAAACACTTACTATTTTCACATGCAGGCAAGTCGGCGAAGCCGTAAGAATCAGATTAAAGCACTCCAGCTTCCAGATGGGAGACTGACAGAGAATCCGGAGGAGATGGAGGAACTGGCTACTAATTTTTATTAGGACTTGTACACCTCTGAACAAGTTCTCAACATGGACCGGGTATTGGATACGGTCCCCTCCAAGGTGACAAACGAGATGAATGATTTACTCAACGCACCATATACAGAGAAGGAGGTAAAGACAACGTTATTTAGATGTTTCCTACCAAGGCGCCGGGGCCAGACGGGTTCCCTGTCCAATTTTTCCAGAGACATTGGGAGGTGTGTGGTGCAGATGTGACTAAGGGAGTTCTGAGGATAGTGAAGGGGGAGGAAACAGCATATAGCATCAATGAAACAATCTTGGTACTTATTCCAAAGGTAAAGAACCCAACTTTATTGTCACAATTCAGACCCATCTCGTTATGTAACGTCTTGTACAAGATTGCTTCCAAAGTTATCTCCAACAGGATAAAGTTGGTATTGCCTGACATAATATCAGAAGAACAGTCTGCTTTCGTTCCAGGTAGACTCATATCTGACAATATCATAACTGCCTATGAATGCCTTGTCACGACCAGTTTTTCAATAAAATACTTATTGAGAAATCGATCTTTTGATTCTAGTACATGAAGAATTCTCCTTACTGGTAGACAAATACTTGATACAGAAGTCCAGTAGCATTAAATATATTACAGGGTTGAGCTGAGGTAGCTAAAAAATTATTACAAACACGCCAATATTGTACACAAGGGCGGTTATGACACAGGGGTGTGGTGGCATGCTACTGACTCGAGATAAAAGTGGTGGTGGATATGTTACAGTGGAGTGGTTGACATGACTCCTAAACTGGCAGCTCATCGAGCGTCGAGTTGAGGCTCGATGCATTTATTTGGTAGCGGAAGCGGATATAATATAGTGACCAAATGCAGGATCGCACGGGACTGACTGGGACTCCTCTAAGCGTCGGACTCGCTATCGAACTCTTCATCCATGAGGTCGCCTTCGTCAACATCTGGCCAAATCAACAAGCCAGGTGAGTACTTTGAAAGTACTCGCAAGACAGTTCGGACATAAGATATAACAAATGCAAGCATGAATGCGTCATGAGCAAATAGCAATGCACACTCAATTAATAAATATTTGCACGACAAGATAAGTAAAAAGGAAGTCAGGCGATAGTCCTCCCGAAATCCCAACAAAACAACTGAAAACCGATCGGGTGTCTCGAGCGACAAATTCTGGTAAAGTATAAGGAAGAACACCTTCACAGCAAGGTCAACACTCACATAATCATCTTCCTCCACCAACACCTTCAACTTCTCAAGCAAGTCCTTGACACCTATACTTTTTGAACGGTCAAAGCCAAGCTCATCCTTGAGGGCAGTCAACGATTCATCATGACCGCTGGAAGCAGGCATGGGTGCAGTGTGACTTCCCATAGGTAAATCAAAAATGTGATGAACTGCATCATGATTAATTCGAAGAACCCTGCCATTCCCAAAGTCCATTAACATAGTGGCAGGGTCAATCACTCCCATCAAATAGCACATAAGAATGCGCGACACATTTTTCTTTACTGTCAGATCAAAGACAACACCAAATCCAGCATCCCTAACACGGCTGCAATGCGCCTCTTTCAACAAAGAAGTAGCCTTACAAACAGTGGGGAGTGACAAACGCACGGTCTTGTTAAATCGAGAATCATCTCCCTCACCATCATCTTCAGTTGCATTGCTCTTACTAGACTTTTTCCTCTGTGTAAAGGGAAATGCAGTCCACATTAGAAGATTAGGCATAAAAAAAGAAAATACAGAAAGAATAACAAAATGAAGGAAACAAATGCAGTGCACTTCAACAAACCTTTGGAGCAGCATCCACCTCCTCGCCAGAATCACCACCAATATCTTCGTCGACATCATCATGGGCACGCTTGGGTACAGTCTTAGATGAACCACAGTCTTTGCGTCTAGAAGGATGAACACCCTTCACATAATCAGCAAGCAAAAAGTCGTCGTCATCAGAATTGGGACCTTCAGTGACATGTAGTCGTTTGCGCTGAGGATCATCACTTCCGCCAGCTTCAGCGGTTCTCTTGCCAAGATTCTTCTTCATTCCAGCAACACGTGGACTCCGCCGAGGTGTACCACCTTCTTCAGCAACAGTACTCAACCTCTTCTTCATCTTGCCAAATTTACCACCATTGTCACCTTCTCCAGATCTCCTCTGCTTCTCCTTCTCGGCAAACTCTTTTGACTCAATTTCAAACCTCAACTTCTTCTTGCTTTGCTTCAACTCATATTGACGAACCTATTCCGGGACCATCCAATCCTGTGTAACTTCCTCTGTACCATCAACAGACTGCGACTGTGTTTCAGACAAGACAGGATGTCTCTGATCAAAGCTCACACCAACATTACCCTCTGCAAAATAATGGTCAATCAATTGAGTAACCTCCTCAAACCGAGGCGCCCAAGCATGGAAAACAGACACTGCGTCAAAATAAAGTTTGACTATCCTCGTTAAAAATTGCACAAAAAGAACAAATGCAGTACAGTTATACATGTAAATGCAGTGCTCCAACCATAAACTCAGAATAAAAAATAATGCATTGCACAAAAAACTTGAATAAAACAACAATGCAGTTCACACATACATACAGTGGAGTTCACATACAAAAATAAATGCAGTGCTGCACATGCTAAATCCACGGTTGTTCGCAACAGAAATGTCGAACTAGATGAAACAAAGCATACACAAAAATAAACAAATTAATCACATACCAGAAGGAGGGGCCACACTTATAGGAGAAGATTCAATCGGCGAATTCACTTGATGCCCTCCCTCGACACCATGATCCTTACCACCAGGACAAGGAGAGATAATTGGTGTATCATTATGAGCACTGCAATCACCTGCTGGATTCAAAAAAAAACAATAGAAAAAGAAATTACAAAAACATCACATAACAAAATAATGCAAACGAACGCTGACAACTAATAGAGCATAACCCAATATGCAGGATGAACTAGGAAACTAGATAAACACCAAACAAAATAAACAAAGCCTAAGGAATAAGCACTCCACATACCCTGAACTCCTTCTCCCTGCCTGCTCGGCGAAGACATAGAGTTTCCCTGCAACACAAAGGACGAAGTGACAGACATAAGCAACAAAATCAGCGAAAATCTCATGAAACCCTAGATCCGCATTGCTACACACAACTATCGACTTCAAAATGAGATAAAATCGACTGCCTACCAAAATTACACAAGAATAAAGAGCTACAGCAACTACAAGAATAACAAAAACAAGGCGAGGGGACAATCAACACTGAGCCAAGCAGAACGTATCGAAGAAAAGTATGCGGCGACGGCGGCGGGAAGGGGGAAGGGGGCGGGGACGGGAAAGTGCTGCAGGAGCGCAGCGGCAAGGGCTCACGGAGCGGACAGCGACGCCGAAAGCAGGAATAAGGACCTCTTGAGGGTGGCGGTTCTCCGGGCGACGGCAGTTGCTGCGCGCGGACGGCGGTTTTGCTCGAGGGAGAGATGCCTCGGGAGAAACTGCAAGAGAGGAGAGGGGATTGTTCTCGGTCTCTTTCTCTGACACCGGAGCGGTGGAATAGCATGGAAACGACACGCATGAGGCCCGCGTTTCGCAAAAAGCGTCACAAATAACGGGCCGGCCCAAAAACAGCCCGGACAAAATAAACCAGTCTACATCAAAACACACATATTACTAAAAAACAACAAAAAAACACATGATGCAGTTCTCTGTGAAGAATCATGAAATTTCAAAACGGTAAAACAACAAATAAAATACATACAGTTCGTAAAAAAAGTTAAAATGAAAAACAAAACGCATGTTAAGAAAACACATCCAGAAAAAAAAAGTCTACCTTCAATTAAGTGCCACACAAAAAAATGTGCCCCCCCCCATCCGCTCTCCCCTTTAACCTCCCGTACAGTGAAGTAAGCACAGGCAAAAAAAAAAATGCAGTACGCACTGCTGGAAAAATGCAGTGCATTTCTATACGGGATGCAGTACGCCATTATGCATTTCTTTTCGGGAATGAAGAAAAACGCAAACGCGGAATAAGTTAATGCAGTGCAGAAGTACACAAACTTGCAGTACAGTATCATAAACAATGTAGTACAGTCGTATTTTGCTAACCAGTGCAGTCCCATACATTCGAAAATTACAAAAAATGTAAAAACACGGGATCAAAAATGAGAACTGTACATGCAGTAAGGAATGAAGTTCACACCTAGTACATAACCATGATCAATGCACTGCACCGATGATTTACCAAAAAGCAGTGCACTCCACGTCATAAAAAACATACAAAGAATAAAAACTCATCACCCAAATGATACCGGCACCAGGCACCCAAAAATTGACAACGTACATGCGTCTCTGAAATACCCGAACACAGGCCCAACAAAACCGACCAAGAAAAAACAATAAGTTCGAAAAAAAGTGGGCCCCCCCACCCCCCTCCCATTTCCTATCCGTCCCGTGCCAGGGACTGCAATAAGTACCGGCAAAAACAAGATGCAGTACGGGTCGGTAGAAGTATGCAGTGCATTCCGGTGCGCAATGCCGACCGCCGAAGCATATAGCAAAGACACGCAAAAAACAATGAAGTACACACATGTATACAATGTTGCAGTTCTGATTTGTACGCGACATAGTGCGTAATTGTAAGCAATGCAGTTATGTTGTCACGCAGTATACATCTATAAAACATGACAAAATGCCCGTTCGAATATAAAAAGGTGATGGTAAAAAAATGTGCTGATAAAAAAACCACCTTAAAAAAACCACGTTCGCATACATACACCCGATCGGAGCAGTTCCATCGCCACAAACCCACAATCACAGATGCAAAACAAATCCACGATCCGCACAACCGCATCATCAGCGTGATCGTGCAGTTCATCCGACGAGGCCATCCCACCCCACGCCCTCCCCTTAAATTCAGACCGCTGCCAAAGGCCTTCTCATCCACAACAACACAAGTATCCATTTCGCACCCACCACCGGCGATGACGTTCACCGATGAGTACAAGGGCGACAACGCCGTGGAGGCGCACGGCAACACCAAGTTGCACGTCATCCACACCAACGACAAGAAGCAGATGGCGATCACCCTCGCGCAGTACGAGCGCCACCTCAGCCTCCAGCGCCACAAGATCGTCGGCATTGATCTCGAGTACGACAACGACCCTGAAGCGACGCAGAAACCCGCCCTCTGCCAGCTCTCCATCGGCAAGAATCACCCGGTGCTACTCTTCCAAATGAGAGACACTGAAAGGTGCACCGTCTTCGACAACTTCCTCGCCGACCCCAGGTACACCTTTGCAGGCTTCTCCATCAACAGTGACAAAACCAGGCTCGAGCGCGTCAAACTGGAGGTCGCCAACTTCGTCGACATCCAGAAGGAGTGGAGGGAGCCCGACGCAACCAAGCCGTTGGACTCCCTCGGAGATGTCTCCGGCGTGCTCATCGACGACTACTACAACAACATGAAGAAGAAGATCACCGACGCCGAGCACCAGCGCTGGGCCATCCTGCCTTTGTCCAGGAGGCACATCGAGTACGCGGCAAAGGACGCCTACGCAGCGTACGAGATATGGAGCCGCATCACCCTCACCCAGGACGGCCTTCGCCGTGCAAAGCTGGAGAAGGAGGAGCCACCCAAGAAGCGCGCCAGGAGCAGCTGGGGATGGGGAGAGCCTGACTGGTGAAGAAGAACATGGTGTCGGCCAGGAGCCAAGAATGTTAGCGTCCTTTTAGAATTATCATCAAATTTGCTTTGTGTTGTTTGCTTATTTATCGTTAGTTTGCTTGTGTGCTGAACCTAGTTTGTTTGCCATGCACAATCGCCTGTAATGATGAACTAAGATTATGTTAGTTTGCTTTCTATTCAACTTAGCTTGCTGGTGATGAAATTGTCGTACAGAATGCAAACAGGACGCATGCAGTGCAAGTTGCACACGAATGCAGTACACTGAATTTGTCGAATGAAGTCTTAACATACCCAACAAAGCAGTGCACGAACATAAATTTGAAAAAAGGAATACATAAGAGCAAAAACACAAATAGAAAAATGCGAAACACGTAAAATAATTCAATACAGTATGGAAGTACACGAAAGTACAGCACAGAACCATAATGAGTGAAGTACAGGTATGATTTACAAAGCAGTGAACTCCCATACATTGGGTAAAAAGATTAACTGATAGCAAAAAGACGAAAACAAAAAAATGACAACTGTACATGCAGTACGCAGTGCGTATACAATGCAGTACAGAACACTGATCAATGCAGTGCACACTCCAACATTGGAAAAAAACACGCAGGGCAGAAATATAAAAAGAAAAAAAACTTGACCACCCAGGTGGCACCGGCCCCAGCCAGTCTCGTAATAGGTCTACGCCCACAGAAGGCGAGTCGTTCTGAGTCACTGTGCATGGGGCCGGTTGCACATGGGCCCACAGGTCATAGAGCATATAGCAGCGAGCGCCGTGTATAAGGGCCCAGATAAGTATACAGGGGAGTTCGACCAGTATGCCTCGCCAACGCTTATAAACAGGTCTGGCGCGCCTTTCACGGGCGAGGTGGGACTGAACATTAGGACTCACACACAGCGAAACAGGAACCAGCCGTGTGCTCACAGGCCGACCTGGGCCCAATTGCGTCTTCACTACCAGAACACAGGGCCAACAAAAAAAAGAGAGGCCACTGAAAATTTTAAAAAAAATGCCACATACCATACACAAACACAGGCCCAACCACGCGTTCGCAGTTCGTCGTGATATGACAATGCAGTTCGCTATTCTCAAGTAAGCAGTACTGTTCCTTCTTGAATGCATTCGTGTTCACTAAATCAGACCCAATCCACCACCTAACACCAACCACAACATTTATTACTTCCATTGCTCGATTGGTTGCATAAAAACTTATCCATTCGTGCTACAGACTAACACAACTCCTCCCCCCGTTCCTCATTTTCCTCAAAACGTAGATCTACGGTTCATCACATCCACAGCTCTTCTCTGGAATACCACTAAACCCGCCATGGACTGCAAGTGCGGGTGCTTGGCAAGGATGGCGCCGGTAGCGGACACATGCGTCTACGCAGAAGGCCTACAGCTCACCAACACCGAGTGGCGCAACATGCTCGGCTGCCTGATGATACCCAACAGGGGGTTTCGTGCGCCATTTCTTCATCGCCTCACAACCACAGATCTACAGGAAAGTTGGGTATGTTTTCCACTCACAATTTTTGGACATAATCTAGACTGCAAATACACATCTGAATATATAGTTCAATCAATTTGTTAAGTAATATCAACAAAAAATACAAAACAGAATTTGTATTGTTGTTCAGATCTGTTAGCTATTAAGACTAGATGCTTCCACCGATCTTTCTTCAGTACCACACCATGTATCGACATATGTACAAAAAAAAGGGTCAGTAGATAAGCGTTGCAGTTATATTAACATGCTGGAGAAGTACACTGTTACTGACATTGCAGTGCACACATGTTGCAGTATAATATATATCACAGTAAAACTAGGAGTCAATTGCGTACATAAGTTTGTTCATACATTGCAACTACTTTACAAAATACAATCATATGTATGTAACTATTTAAGTAAACACAAACAAATCATACTAAGTATAAAACAAAAACATTTGTTGTTTACTTATAAATTCTTTATCCACCCATTACAATATGCAGAAACTGCCATCCACAATACAAATTCATGCTCCGAGTTCAGGGAAGCTTACTTTGGAGACAGAACACAAAAATGGCTATGGAGACATGGAAGCTGACTACCACATCGACTCTGAAGACTGCATCAACATAACTACTGGTTGGAAAGATTTTGTCTCCCATAATGGCTTTGAGGCCGGAGAAGTGGCCATGGTCTTTTTCTACAAAGAAGAAGACTCCATCAAGTTTACAATATTTGCACTCTAGGCTGTCTAATATGAAGCAACCAATATTTCTAATGCCTTGCTTATGTTGTATGCTTTTAAAATTATGTCAATCAGACAAATTGAACAATGCCTATTTAAAGTATGCAACCTCAACTACGTCATTTTATCATCCTTTTTAGACAAAGTTGCTGTTGGCAGTAATGCAGTTCTCTCGAACACATAGTGTGGTACTAATAATAACAAAAGGCAGCCCTCCGAACAGTAACAAGGAAATGCAAATGGTCGAAACTTTGCAGTTAACATATGATGCTCAAAAACAATTCTCATAGTATGTAGTTCAAAAAAATTCTTATAATAACTATTCAGCTAACACAAGCGTATCATGGACCATCCCTTCTAATAGCAGAATAGAACATTAACAACACTGCTAATGCAGTACAGAAATGCATATTATGCAGTCATCTAGAACAAAGAATGTAGTAAACACATAATGTACTTTACAAAAAGGAGAAATCTCATAAACAGCCATAACCACTGTAATAAAACTACAACGAAGTACGCTACCAAAGAAAATGCAGTGCACTACAACGTATGCCGCGACTACAACAAATAAAATTAAAGCAGTAAAACTACAGATAATGTGATAGACTGATAGAGGTGTCAATTTCACACGCACTTCCATAAGTCGCCTAAAAATTCTACAGCCACTAAACCATCGAAAAATACACCCGCAAAAATTTACATGGAAGATATGGCAACTTGACGAGCAGCATCACCTTTCATTTAAAAAACGCGATTCAAAAAATGACAATTATACCCGCAATACAATGAATTCAATGCTACAGCAACAGTAATTACAATATTCAAACACGCGTGGACGGGCAAAAATCAAAAAAATCAACAAGAACAGAGGAGCGGACGAAGCTCACCCGTCCGCACAACCAACATATCAAGAATTGAAAACTAACTCCTAAAAATTAACGAATTATAGAGTGAACGGGCCGATTAAAATGAACGCAATCAAAGAATTCCTACTAAATAACAACATCCGAGCACAAAAAAATCGCATCTGACGCGAACACGAACGAACAGAGAAAGCTCATCCGCCAAATCCATCGATTTGCAAGCACTCTAGTATATTTTCCTGTAAATCAGAAAGAATAAAGCTAAAATGAGATGCAGACACAAACTGAATCATCCCGCGACACCCGATTCCACATAGAACGCGCGGGCGGAAAACCGGAAAATGAAGCAGTTCTCCCGTGAAGCATTGCAGTGCTCAACGTAAAGAAGATGCAATGCACTTGCGTTCAGCGTGCAGTGCGGAAGTGGTGTGCAGAATAGTTATTATGATAATA
>NC_041387.1:679902780-679904759 GCF_002162155.2 Triticum dicoccoides
TATATATATATATATATATATATATATATATATATATATATATATATATATATATGATACGCACATCGAAAGTATTAGAATCTATATATATAATAGCTCATAGAACAATTAACTTAGCATCATGCATCATCGATCATAATAGTAATAAAAACTCAACATTGGTATCAAATAACAAGTCATACTCATCATCATCGACCATACAACTTCTACTTGATAAGAAGTCAAATACTCATCATCATCTCATAGTCATCTAATACAATCATACTTAGTTTGTTCTTAGTACACATGATCATCAATTCGACCTTTGGCTAATACGTACCAATTTTCTTACGTAAAATAGCATAAAATAAGATGGCGTCTGACTCTCCATCAAGTAGATCTAACTGTCCATTATGGAGAACGCAGATTATCCTGTCTCCAATTCTTGCCTTTCTCACTGTTTTGCTTTCAAGTATCTCCTTATGAGTGTCCATTATTTTTTTTCATTCTTTGATTTTCATTCCTTCACCTGATGAAGAAATCCGATATGGACACGTGTGATTCGTAGGATAACCTGGCAGAATGTTCAAAACTTGTAGTCGACCATATCAAAACATGAGATGAGGCACCTAATCACTAGGGAATATCTGTTGCAAAACATAGTAATGACTTCGTAGTTAGCATTGTAGTTCAGTTCGAGAAGAATTGATGCAAAACATGCACGAATGTCGTAATAGTAAAAAAAACTTATCATGGTATCTCTATGGATATTAACGTAGTTCAACACGTGCACTAGTGGGACGTATTGACCATAATGTGGAGGAATATTATGATACTGAATGTAATCCTCAAGAAAGGAATAAAATGAGATCAGCTTCTCTTTCTCCTTAATTATAAGTAAATTCTTAGCCAGGGGTGTAGTAGGTTTTGTCTAGCATCATCCTCACATTATTTGAACAACTAAAATAACCTGTCAATGGAAATAAGCTGTCAACTATTTTGAAATAAACAATATAAATTACTAAGTAACTATGTTTAAGAAACTCACCTCTCGGTAGAATTGGTGTCATATCGTCAACAAGGACCCAAATGTCCAAATCGTCTTCGGCGATGCGATTAGGATTACCAAGATCCACGGTGACAAGCATACCCTCATGAAAACCATATGTCTTGCAAAATGCTTCCCAATTCTTGCAACCAAAATTGGTTACGCTATCTGAATTGTACAAATCTACTTCAAAATAAATATTATGCATGGTCCTTAGGTGAATTTGCTTTGTCTCCGTAGTTTCATGATCTTCAAATCCCATCCTCTCCAAGACAGAGCGTCTTGCATGGCATGGGATAAACTAGTCGCATTGTAAAAGACGAAAATTAATTAATTACACGTTGAAGTAGTAGAAATTGTGCTTAATTAATTACGAAAAGGGACATGTCGTTGCGTACCGTTTCGACATCGAAGGTCTCGTCGAGCTTAATACTAAAGTGACGACCGTCTTCCAGGTGAGGTCAGTCGCACAGACCCCGGTCGTCACCGCACCAGTAGCACTCCGGGATCCTATCATCGTCGGAAGACGACATTTCCTATATATGTTTCAAAGAGATTAAACTTGTACAATTCAAAATATGTACTACAATATCTAAATTAGATAATAATTATTCATCACGGCCGGTTCACTATATATTGGTCTGCCGTGTCTTTTCTTGAAAACTCTCTGCTCGAGATTCTTCGTCTCTCATATATGGTGGATACACTCCCTCACTAACTTTTCGACCGCCGGTGATGGTCTCTTCTCCCTTCTTCCCCTAGTGCATAACAAAAGGTCTAGCACCAGGACAAGGAGGAAGAAGAGACCTTCACGACAATAGTCGGCATTCTTCTTCTCTCATATATGGTGGATACACTCCCTCGCTGATTTTTCGACCGCCGGTGATGGTCTCCCTCCTTCCCCTAGTGCATAACAAAGGTCTAGCACCAGGAGAAAGAGGAAGAAGAGACC
>NC_041387.1:679905881-679924766 GCF_002162155.2 Triticum dicoccoides
GACGACGGGAGCGGGGCGGCGACGGTGGCGCGGCGACGGGAGGCGACGACGAGGGGCGCGTCGACGGGCGGGGGCGGCGACGGGCGGACGTGCGATGGGAGAAAGTGAGAAGAAACTGAAAATTTCGTAAGCGCGATATATATAGGAGGGGCCTATAGTACCGGTTCGTGCCATGAACCGGTACTATATGTAGAATTTTGCCAGGCGGAGCGGCGGGAAGCGCAACCCTATAGCACCAGTTGGTGGCTCCAACCGGTACTACAGACCCCCCTTTAGTACCGGTTTGAGCCACGACTCGGTACTAAAGGGGGTGCACTGCCAGGCGAGAGACACAGAAGTTTAGTCCCACCTCGCTAGTTGAGGAGCGCCAAGACCAGTTTATAAGCCCCGGCGCGGGCACTGCTTTGAGCTCCTCTCAAAAGCAGGCCTTCTGGGCTTACCTCTCCTACTATGCCTGTGGGCCTACTGGGCTTGCGGGCCTGCATCCTGGCCCAACTACAGGTTGGGTTTCTAGTCGTATGCAGGCCGCTCTGGCCTAGTTGGTGGTCTTTTTTATTTTTTTATTTTTTTAATTTATTTTTGGTTTATTTATTTTTGAGTTGTTTTTTGCTGTATTTAGAGTTTCTATCTGGATATTTTTTTCTTTACGTACAAAAAATTACAAACTTTCTGTTAGTGTCGGTAGTTTTCAAATTTGAATTGTTTAAATTTGAATTATTTGAAATTTGTGTGAATCACAAGTTCGGGAATAACTTAACTTTGAAAATATAATTTTAAGTGAGTCTTTTTTATTATGTTTAATATTACTATGTTTTATCATTATATTCAATTTAGTAAAACTTAGGTTTTTAAAAAAAATGAAAAGCCTTTGTAACATACTCGTTTTCATGTGAAACTTTGATTCTTCAAAAGAGATTGTCCATTTTGTACACAAAGTGCATCCAGTTTTTGCCGTAACTATCTCTACTTTTTTGCACATGCTATGTGGGAGAAATGACGATGCCATGCCAAGTTTCAACCTATTCAGAGTTCATTTGTAGTGATTTTCAATTTCAGGGTCATTTAGCTCAAAAAAATCAGTAAATCGATGGAAAATAGCAAATAAAGTCAGAAAGGGTTGAAAGTTGATGACGTGGCTCTGAATGGTGCATACTGAATGCACAAAAAGTGTGGAGTTATAATAAGTTAAGAAAAATGAAAAGCCTGTGTAACAGACTCGTTTTCGTGTGAAACCCTGATACTTCGAAAGAGATTGTCCATTTTGTACACCAAGTACATCCAGTTTTTGCTGTAACCATCTCTACTTTTTTGCACATGCTATATGGGTGAAATGACGATGCCATGCCAAGTTTCAACCTATTCAGAGTTCATTTGTAGTGCTTTTCAATTTCAGGGTCATTTAGCTAAAAAAATCAGTAAATCGATGGAGATAGCAAATGAAGTCAGAAAGTGGATTTGGACATAATATTTCTCCGCGTTTGAAATGCCAAAACACATAAAGTACCCTAATTAACTATTACAAAGATTACCTCCGATTTGTCCGAAGTGGGAGAGTGAAGTCGGTCACATCCCAGAGTGGGATCTTTGGGTGCGAAACTTTTTCTTCGCTTGTTTCCCTTTGTGCCGTAACCATGGAGAATCTTCATCATTTAACAAGATGCTCGGGTCAACATTCACTGTGAAGGGAGCAATTTCATCAAACTTTTCATAATTTTCTGACATGTCTGTCTTGTCATCCACTCCCACGATGTTTCTTTTCCCTGAGAGAACTATGTGGCGCTTGGGCTCATCGTCTGATGTATTCGCTTCCTTATATTTTCTTTTATTCCGCTTGGTAGACATGTCCTTCACATAGAAAACCTGTGCCACATCATTGGCTAGGATGAATTGTTCGTCTGCGTACACAAGATTGTTGAGATCCACCATTGTCATTCCGTACTGCGGGTCTTTCGTTACCCCGCCTCATGCCATATTGACCCATTTGCACCGAAACAAAGGGACCTTCAAACCACGTCCATAGTCAAGTTCCCATATGTCCTCTATGTAACCATAATATGTGTCTTTTCCACTCTGGTTTGGTGCATCAAAGTGGACACCACTGTTTTGGTTGATGTTCTTCTTATCTTGGGCGATCGTGTAAAATGTATTCTCATTTATCTCGTACCCTTTGAAAGTCATTATATTCGAAGATGGTAACTGGGACAACAAGTAAAGGTGTTCTTCAACATCGGCGTCATGCATGGCACGTGTCTGCCACCAACCGGCGAAAGTCCCCGTTTGTTCACGTGTAATCCAGTCTTCAGACTTCTCCGGGTGTTTGGAGCGTAGAAAATTCTTGTGTTCCTCCATATACGGAGTCACCAAGGCGGAATTTTGCAGAACTGTGTAGTATGCTTTAGTGAGAGAATGCCCGTCCATACATATTATTTGTTTTGGTCCTACCGAGCCATTTCCATCCAGTCTGCCCTTATGCCGCGATTCAGGAACACCAATCGGCTTAAGGTCAGGAATAAAGTCAATACAAAACTCAATGACCTCCTCATTTTGATGACCCTTGGAGATGCTTCCTTCCGGCCTAGCACGATTACGAACATATTTCTTTAAGACTCCCATGAACCTCTCAAAGGGGAACATATTGTGTAGAAATTAATACAGGACCTAGAATGGCAATCTCTTCGACTAGGTGAACTAGAAGGTGGGTCATGATATTGAAGAAGGATGGTGGAAACACCAACTCGAAACTGACAAGGCATTGCACCAAATCACTCTGTAACCTTGGTAGGATTTCTGGATCGATAACCTTCTGAGAGATTGCATTGAGGAATGCACATAGCTTCACAATGACTAATCGAACGTTTTCCGGTAGAAGGCCCCTCAATGCAACCGGAAGCAGTTGTGTCATAATCATGTGGCAGTCATGAGACTTTAGGTTCTGGAACTTTTTCTCTGCCATATTTGTTATTTCCTTTATATTCGACGAGTAGCCAGATAGGACCTTCATACTGAGCAGGCATTCGAAGAAGATTTCCTTCTCTTCTTTGGTAAGAGCGTAGCTTGCATGACCCTGGAACTTCTTTGGATCCATGTCGTCTTTTCCGTGCATATGTTGCTGGTCCTTCCTGCCTCCAGTGTATCTTTTTTCTTCCCATACATGCCCAAGAAGCCTAGCAGGTTCACGCAAACATTCTTAGTCACGTGCATCACGTCGATTGCAGAGCGGACCTATAGGTCTTTCCAGTAAGGTAGGTCCCAAAATATGGATTTCTTCTTCCACATTGGTGAACATCCGTCAGCATCATTCGGAACAGATTGTCCGCCAGGACCCTTTCCAAAGATTACATGTAAATCCTTGACCATATCAAGTATATCTTCACCAGTACGGTGGGGAGGCTTCTGCCCGTGATCTGGATCACCTTTGAAATGCTTGCTTTTCTTTCTAATGGGATGCCTGCTCTGAAGAAATCGACGATGGCCCAGGTACACATTCTTCTTACATTTATCCAAATATGTACTGTCGGTATCATCTAAACAGTGCGTGCATGCATAGTATCCCTTGTTTGTCTGTCCTGAAAGGTTACTAAGAGCAGGCCAATCATTGATGGTTACAAACAGCAACGCTCGCAGGTTAAATTCCTGCTGTTTGTGCTCATCCCACACACGTACACCTTCTATGCTCCATAGCTCTAAAAGTTCTTCAACTAATGGCCTTAGGTACACATCAATATCGTTGCCGGGTTGCTTGGGGCCTTGGATGAGCACTGGCATCATAATGAACTTTTGCTTCATGCACAACCAAGGAGGAAGGTTATAGATACATAGAGTCACATGCCATGTGCTATGATTGTTGTTCTGCTCCCCAAAAGGATTAATGCCATCTGCACTTAAACCAAACCATACGTTCCTTGCGTCAGCTGCAAATTTCTTCCACCTTCTCTCAATTTTTCTCCACTGCGATCCGTCAACGGGTACTCTCAACTTCCCGTCTTCCTTACGATCTTCTTTGTGCCATCGCATCAACTTGGCATGCTCTTTGTTTTGGAACAAACGTTTCAACTGTGGTATTATAGGAGCATACCACATCACCTTGGCAGGAATCTTCTTCCTGGGGCACTCGCCCTCAACATCACCAGGGTCATCGTGGCGGATCTTATAGCGCAATGCACTACATATCGGGCATGCATTTAAATCCTCGTACTCACCGCGGTAGAGGATGCAGTCATTAGGGCATGCATGCATCTTTTGCACCTCTAATCCTAGAGGGCAGACAACCTTCTTTGCTTCGTACGTACTGTCAGGCAATTCGTTATCCTTTGGAAGCTTCTTCTTCATTATTTTCAGTAGCTTTTCAAATGCCTTGTTAGCTATATACCATTCTCTGTCTTCCACTGCAGCAATTCAAGTGTGGTACCCAGCTTTTTCTTGTCATCTTCGCAATTTGGGTACAACGGTTTCTTGTGATCCTCTAACATCCTCTGCAACTTCAGCTTCTCCTTTTCACCTGCGCACATTCTCTTTGCATCAGTAATTGCCCGACCAAGATCATCTGCGGGCTCATCTGAAGCCTGCTCTGCAGCTTCTTCCCGCATTGCCGGCTCAGCTTCTTCCCCCATTGTTGTACCATTGTTTTCATAGAACCCATGGCCAGGATAGCTATCGTCTTCCTCTTCTTCTTCATTGCCTTCCATCATAACCCCTCTTTCTCCGTGCTTGGTCCAAACATTATAGTGGGGCATGAAACCGGACTCAAACAGGTGGACGTGAATGGTCCTTGACTTAGAGTAATTCTGATCATTCTTACATCCAGCACATGGACAAGGCATAAAACCATCCGTCCCCTTGTTCGCCTCAGCCGCAAGCAGAAACGTATGCACGCCATTAGTGAACTGGGGAGAGCATCGGTCATCGTACATCCATTGCCGGCTCATCTTCATTACACAACACCTAAAATACCAAATTAATACAAAGTTCATACATAAAGTTCTTACAACACTTATTCTCATAAAACAACATAGAAATAACTCTCTAGCTAAAGCATTTCAATGCAACAACAAATGCGATCAAGACCGGAACTAAGGTAACAATTGATCCAACAACATAATGATACCAAGCCTCATTATCGATGGCATATTTTCTAATCTTTCTATTCTTCAATCGCATCTTCTCCATCTTGATCTTGTGATCATCGACGACTTCGGCAACATGCAACTCCAATTCCATCTTCTCCCCCTCAATTCTTTTCAATTTTTCTTTCAAGTACTCGTTCTCTTTTTCAACTAAATTTAACATCTCTACAATAGGGTCGGTTGGCATTTCCGGTTCACATACCTCCTAGATGAAAATATCTATGTCAACTTGATGTGCATAATTTGTCATATACTCGAAATGCAACAAATAGTGCTAAAAGAGAATATACCACATCCGAATCATAACCCGGACGAGGGCCGACGGGGACGGATACCAAACCCATGGCACTATGTATAACAAACAACGTACAGGTAAGATAATTATACGAGAAACTATATATCTAAATCACACAAACATGATTTTTTTTATATAAAAAATATAAAAACAAGAGTCTCACCACAAGGTGGTGCCGGCGACGTGACGGTGTGGGCGATCGACGGTGGTTAGGACGGAGACGGGAAGGCACTAAGTAAACAACACCTACATATGCAAATTAAGAGTTATTTTGAGCTCAAATTTCATATAAATCAAATATTAGCACATATCATTTGCTCCCAAAATAAAACCCACAAATCACTATACTTAGAGCATTGGAAGAGCTAATCTAGCAATGAGAGATGAAAGGACAAAGTTGCTAACCTTTGTGATCACTTGGATGGATTGGGGGCCTTCAAATCTTCACGAATTTTGGCAAAATTGGAGTATGAGCTCGAGAGAGGAAGAGGAAGAACAGAGGAGAGGAATGAAAGGGGAATTGGCTCGGGCTGGACAAAGGGTTTATATAGAGACCTCTTTAGTACCGGTTGGTTACATGAACCGGTACTATAGGTCATCCTGTAGTACCGATTCGTGCCATGAACCGGTACTAAAGGATCTTGTGGGGCCCCACCCTGACGCCGGCCTGCCACCACCTCATTAGTACTGGTTCGTGGCACGAAACGGTACTATTGATTCGCCACGAACCGGTACTAATGGGAGGTGGCTAGCTAGCCGTTGGAACAGGCGCTAATGTGTACATTAGTGTCGGTTCAGTTACGAACCAGCGCTAATGGATCGCACATTAGGCCTGTTTTCCACTAGTGCGCCCTACTTCCCCCGCGCTACGTCAATCGTTATCTCCTGGCGCGGCAATATCTGCTTCAAACAGCCGCAGTCCAGCGAGTTCTCAGCGCTCGAGACGTTGTCCCTCTGTGGCGCCAGCGTCATCGGCATTGACACCCTTATCACCCACTGCCCGTGCCTGCGCGTGCTCAGAGTCATCGGGCTTATATTCGACATCAAGGTCCACTCGGTATCGCTGCAGACACTTGATGTCACAAACGAGCACGTATGGATCAGTAGCATCGACATCGTGACGCCCAAGCTTAAGCAGTTGGAATTGTCATTCGGCGCCGACACGGACCTCAGCGTGTCCATCTCGGCGCCAATGCTGGAGAAGGTCGTGTGGGACCGCTGGTTTACAGAGACGACTCATCTGTTTGGTTGTTGGCATCTCGAGACGATAAACTTAAGGTCAGTACACAGATTTACAGACGGCCACTTCTGTTCACGTCCTCTATTTGAAGATATCGGCCACTGTACGTCTCTTCTGTCTTTGCCAATGTACTCCTTCAAGGTTCGTTTCGTTTTATGCATCGTATCCTGGCAAACTGTTTTGTTTTGCAGGATCAATTGGGGTATGAGCTGGAGATGGCACACGAGGTGGAGTTTGCACAGGAGATGGAGAAGCTTCCAGTAATCAACTTCTCTGTGTTGAAGCTATTTATTGTCACGGACGGGCATGTTTTCGGAGCACTTGTGTGGCGTCTCCTTGGATTGCATCAGAGTTTTGCTGCCATGAAAAGGCTAATAGTCGACATAGCATCTTGGTACTCGCACTACTAGAAATCCCCATATTTCCGACGGTGAAACCTAATAGCTGACGGGCTGTCGGTTATTACAGTAATAGCCGACGGTAGTTGCAATGGCCGACGGTTAGTGTTAACTCACAAGTATTACCACTTATACCCGATGGTATACTAGAATGCCTGACGATGAAAATCCATCCCTTGGGTATCCAACTTAATGCCCGACGGTTCATTATAAAGCCCGACCGTTTTTCCTACACCCACAGGGATTACATGTAATGCCTGACGGGTTTCCCTACGCCCACGGGGATTACATGTAATGCCCGACGGTTAATTGTAATACCCGACGTTTTTTGGTGCCCCCTCGGGGATTACATGTAATGCTCGACGGTTTTTGCCACACCCACGGGGATTAGATGTATTGCTCGACGGTGAAATTTAATAGCCAAAGGTGAAAAGAAAACTCTCACCTATGAGTGAAAATGGCCGATGGTACATGTGTGCCTCTCGGTTATTTGAGAAAATACTCGACAGTGTATAGTAATAACCGACGGTTAACTTTCCCTCTCGATGATATGTTTCAATGGACAACATCAATAAATGTAGAATGATGGATGTTATATTCCATATAACTCCTTATAAGAAGATTCCAACTGGAGGCATGAAGGCGCAGTGGAGTAGTGCTAGGAGGTTCATCGTGTGTGTGGAAAGCCAGGACGATGGTCCCGGGTGGCCATTAGTGGCGGCTGGTACTACTACCATGCATGGGGTACAAATCTGATGCAACACGTGTGTTTTTGGTACCGGCAGAAGCGATGTTTCTTTGTGGCTTGTGGTGCTACGATGGAGTGTCGTGTGGCGGTGCAGGAGCATAAGGCGTCACACGATGGCACAGTGAGGGACTACAGCTCGGGAGCAGTGGGCCATGGGGCGATCTAGTGCAATTGGGATTTGAGTCCTAGCACCCAGATCTGGCGGTTGTGGCGGCAGATGTCGCATACACGGTATCGGCCGGTGCCATGCACTTGAGTAGGTTGTCACTCAGATGTGCTCTGGCGTGCTGTCCAAAAGGTATGGCGGCGGCCATAGACTGCAGATGTGGTGGCGCAGCGAACCATGAGGTGGCCTGGCGTGTGGAGACTTCTGGCTACGACTGTCGTAGTTCTGGTCTCCAGAGAGCACGGGTCGGCGCATCTGATGCATGGTTGCGGCTCGAAACCATGTTGGTTCTTGGCGTCGGGCAGCGCTCTATTGTTTCTTGCGCTCGACAGGGCACAACGACTCACACTATGTTCGGTGGCTATGCACTGGGCGACCGTTTGTGGATCTGGCTATTCGTGATGGAGGTTAGCCGCTGGTGGTCTTTGCGAGGTGCTGATGGTTGTTGCGGATCTTGGGGCTTCTTTGTCGGTGGCAGCTTCGATGGTGGTGGTGATTGGTGGACTTGCCGGAGTCTGTGCCAGATGATGTGCGGCTGAGGTGGTGCGGGAGCTTGGATGAAGACCCAGTGATGGCGGCGGCTGTGACCATCATTGACCTTCCTAGAGGTATGACTGTTTTGTTGTCGCGCCATTCCCATGCGGATCTGGCCATCACAACCTGTCTGTCCGAAACCCTTGATCTTGTGTGACTGTGGCGATGCCTTGGTGTCGTATTCCGCTCAGGGGCTTCGTCTTGGGAGTTCGGCATCGGCAAGCAGAATCGGCGGATGACGAGGTTGTGGCGTCTAGGCTTATGTGGCAACGATGATGGAGGTAGCGATGTTAATGACGCGACAATTGTTGCTGTAGTCGACTCTTCTCTGATGTGTCCGCGGGATTGCCTCAGTTTGTTCTTCACCTTGAAGTCAAAGTTACGGCGGCCGGGCCATGTGGTGTGCCTGGTTTGTCCTTCGTAGTTCTCCATCAAGTTTGGGGTTGCATCTAGAATCATCAGAGGGCGTGTGAAGCTGTGTCTACGTCGGATCTCACGGGATTCAATCGTTGATAGTCTTTGGTGAATCTGTTTGGATCCGGTCTTCGTTCGTATTTGTTTGGGTGTTTACACATTTGATCCTTCTGATATACGTCTTTCTTCATCAGCGTAGTTGCTGCTCACGTGTGTTGGTCTTATGGGCCTTGGCACGACGACTTCCCGACTGTCGACTATAACAAGATTTGCCCGGCTCTAGCAAGGAGGGCCAGTGATGGCGACGCGCCTTCGGCTCGCTCCAATGCTTGTAGTCGTTGTTAGGTGGTCCACAAACATAGTTGAATTTTTATTACCTCTCTTGTTCTTTGCACTATCATGATTGAAGATGAATGAATTGGCAGTTTCTCACGCAAAAAAAAATTAGAGTTGCGTTGTCTGGTTGCCACAATTACATTTTATGGGAACCTAAAAATAATTACTTTCAATATACTATTTTTTTTTACTGAATACATGTGGTATGTATTAATATTTTTTATATAAAATTCTTTTTTCAGGCAGGACCAAGAACCATTTCACCTCCCGCCATTATTTCCCTCTTGCCCCTTAGCAAATTTTACAACCCATCATCTATCGTCCATGTGCCCACGTCCTCCCATCCCTCACCCCTTTTTCCTCTGATGAAACCTCCCATGCCACATCTTCTCTTCTCGCTTCCTCGCCGCCATGCGCCAAGGCCGCCATCAGCCGTCGATCCGGCTGCGTACTTCCACCCTCGTCGCCCTCCCTAGTCCAGTAACGTCACCCGCTCCCTTCAACTCCCGTATAGGTCTTCGTGGCCCTCAGATCTGGCAGCCCTCAGCCACGACGCTGCCGGACCTGGTCGGCTTGGCCTCGTCGCCCAACCAATACGTGCTCGACGCCTCTCCTCGGGACCGCAGCGGTATTCTTCGTCGGCTCTCTACCCCTCCACCTCCTGCGACATGTATTGGCCTTCTACCCTTTCTTAAAGCTCCTCCTCATCCAAGGGGTCAACTGATGCTGCTGAGTGGACCACGCTCACTCGCACCTTCGCCCGCCAGTACCAGGTTTGTTCGCCACCTCCTTAGCACAATTCGTCGAGTAGGTCATCTGTGTGGCGTATGTGTGCTGTTGTAATGGATGGTGGGCTTTTTCTGGTGGTTGAGGTGCAGGATTTGCTCGTGTGTTCCAAGTTGAATACTGGGGAGATGGAGGAGATGTGCCACGGTAGGCTACTGTGGTGGTGAGATTCAGGTTGTACATCGATGCCAATGGCCATGGTTGTTTGCATGTCTGTTTAGGCCTATTTTTTATATGGTTGTTGAAAAACAAAGCCAAGCCTATTAGTTTTCGAAATAAAGTCAAGCCTATGTGTTGAAAAATAGTTTGATTAACTAGCGAATGGACATTTTGTGCCAGTGAGGTGAGCTAGCTGACTTGTGTTGATGCCTGTATGTTTGGTCAAGGCTAGCTAATTGTAGCAGTTGGCACTATAGTGCAGAGAAGAGACACTGTGTCAGTGTGTGTAATCAGGATCGGGATGTATACTTCATACTACTGTAGAGCTTAACTAGATGTCCCTGCCAAGCAAACCAATTAACATTAAAGAGGCCCTCCATTCATGGAGTACGTACATTCCTGGTTACTTTTCCTTTAGTTTTGGTTTGTAGATGTAATTATAAGTTTTGATATCTCGCTTTTGCTTTTCTTAGTATTTTGTAGTTCTGGAACATTTAACTCATGTGCCTAAGGTTGATGCAGCCACTGTCAAGTTAACATCATGTCCCGTGTGTTCTTTCTCAAATATGTAGAGCATGGGCTTCTTGTTATACTTAAATGCACTATGCTATCATGCAGGTCTAAGTCGGGCCTATCTGAAGAGCAAGAATATAAAGCTTTTGAGCTTAGGCACATTAATCAAGCCCCCAGAATCCGATGGTCTACTGAGCCAGTTTTATGCTTGGCGAGGAAGGGTGGAACAATGAACCTTGCCACACAATGGCACCCCCTTCGCCTGATGACCTTTTCCAATCACGATGACCTTCCATCGCTGCTGAAGGTATTTTGTTTCTTCTCTTTTCATCTGCAGACTGCAGAGTATCTTGTTTGTTCAATTCTGATAAAAAAAACTAGATGTTCTAATCAAAGCAGTACTGCAGTCATGCAGTACTTGTTGCAGTATTACGTTTACCTGTTTCTGGATGAGATACTTTCAAAGTTGATTTATAGTGACAATGCGAGAGTTGTAGATAATTTTCTGTACTTCCAGTGTACTTGATTATTAGTTCTTAGTATAAGAATATCTAAGGGGCACAATTGGTTTGAATTCATATAGGCAGAGATGTTGCTATAATTAATTACAGTCAAATCATTTGCACAGAGAAAAATACTTCAACATTAGACAATATGATTAGACAATATGCCAGGCATCCTCCTTTCTAGCATTTCGCTTTCCCTGTACTAGCTTTGCTCTTTGGGTCCTCGGCTTTTGAGACCTTGATGCTTTTGAGAACGTACGACAAACTTGGTTTCATTATAGCAATCTTGGTCTAACCATAGCACATGTTTCTGGACATAGGATTGTTCAGTGAATTAGAATAATGTCATGTCCTTTGAATTATATGAATGTTACAACTAATTCGAAAAGCATGATGTGATGTAAACCGCTGCAAACTTATAATGAAATTGAAATCAGTGTGGTTTATTGGTAGATTATTCCTTTTGTACACAGAGCAACGTGTAGTACTGTATATCATTTGGAGTGTGTTCCTGCTGATTCATATTACCCTCAAAATTGCAAGTGAAGGATCAAAAGATGAATACGTAGTTATACTTTTAGATAGCAGCTAACTAGTCAATTAGAACATCTAAGTTTTTTAATTGTATCCACAATTAAATTTCAACTGTATATATTTAATCTCCCTTACAACTTATCTAATCATTTCTTAGGAATTGGAAATAGTACTGGAGGAATTGTGATCTATGGCAAGGGTGATGATGTCTATGGAAATGATTGTTGAGCGTTATGATACATATGGTGATGAAGGGTGACGAGTATAATGTCTTCCGTCAAGACATGCAACAAAGTGAAGTTATGAAGTTCTGGTCAATTTAGCTTATGCATAATGCTTGGACCATTAGATCTTAGTTACTCCCTCCGTCCGGAAATACTTGTCGGAGGAATGAATGTATCTAGACGTATTTTAGTTTTAGATACATCTATTTTTATCCATTTCTTCGACAAGTATTTATGGACGGAGGGAGTACTATTTTGTTTTGCATTTCAAACTTCCTAGGTAGATCACGGTGATCAATGTAACTTTGATGCAACTCTTCTCATATTCTGAAAGTTGTGCCAAATATAATTGTTTATGTTTCTTGGTCATCTGTGGGTTGTGCAATTATGAGATATATTTGAAATGGAAAGCAATCCTTGAAGGGTGACTAATGGCCTACCATGGAACAAGCCTCATAGCTACACAATATGTCAATGGAAACTTCACACCATCGGTGAATCTATGTATTGAGGGTGTCGTTTGGCCTCTCAACTAAAGGAATCCACGTAGGGGTGTATACACACTCAGCGGTCATACTAGTTGACAGTTTGGTTCTCCTCTCGGCTATAATGAACCTCGAGGATCAAATATATACCGTCAACTATTACAAAAGTCGAAGGCAAGTCATAACTGTCAGAAAATAAATACCCGACGAGGAACCCTCAACTATAAGTGGCGTCAAGTTTCTCTGAGTCGGCTAATTGCCGTCGGAGAAGGTATTACCCTACAGTACCTTCGGCTATTACGGTAATAGCCGACCAAGCATAGCCGACGGGAGATTACCGACGGTGTACCGTCAGTTATACAGAAATCCGACGGTGAGCAAAAATATCCGATGGTAATTTGACCCTCGGTTATAGTGGGAAATCTAGTAGTGTCGGTAACTCTCCTCCCCTGCTTCTACATCTTGCAAACATGGTTTGTTTTCTTGTGGGAGACATACACATTATATGATATTTCCTCCGTTCCAAATTACTTGTCGTAAATTAGTCTATATACACAAATCTATGACAAATAATTTGGGACGGAGGTTGTACATGTTTTAATTTTTTTGTCTCTCGCGGGATACAAAAGAAGTATACACACATTATTATACAGTACATGTACTTCTTTTCTTGCGGGAGGTGTACACATTATCCAGTATACTTGTTTTTCTTTTTCTTTGGGGGGTTTAAACATTACACAATAGATGATTTCCTTTTTCTTTTTGTTTCCTCAGAGACATACACATTACAAATTACATGTTTCTTTCTTCTTTTTCTTGGAGAGGCCTACACATTACGTTGCACGTTCTTTTTCCTTCTTGACGGGGGCATATATAGTACTCGTATTTATAATTTTAGTCTTAGATATACATTCATATTTAGACAAATCTAAGACAAGTTATTTGGGATGGAGGTTGTATATTATGTTAATACAATTGTTAAAAGAGCTCTTATGTTAAATACAAAGTAGCCTTGAGATAATGTCTCAACTCTGGGGATAAACAAAATACATATTAATACTCTTCATTTTCTTCAGGAGCGGACATGCCCAGAAAATTGTCCTTGTGACAAGCCAAAGAATTGGAGATGCCACAGTATCTCGTTGACCCGTCTTGAAGAAGTTCACATCAAGAACTTCAATGGAGAAGAGCATGAACATGATTTCCTAAAACTAATATTCAGATCCTCTCCAATGCTTAACAGAGTCACACTGAAACTGGTATATAGATTTGGAGGTTGCACGCAGAAAATATACAACACTTTCTGGTCGTATCCTGATGTGAAGGGCTATGTTTATTTCTGGTCCGGTCAACTGGTCCGGCAACCATCTGATTAGCTAGCATGCTCCATGATGCAACAAGATTGTTTGAGTGAGGACGATACGGGACTGTATACACCTAAAAAGATGCATCACAAACTAGCAGTGTACACGATGTCATGATATTGCAAGAAACATATATTGTTCACTGTCGCGATCGTTTAAAGAGTGTGTGACAGGATGTCCTGGTAGCCACCTATAACCGGCATGTTCAGATTCTTGCTTAGCTCATGGACATGCTCTCCTCACTGAAACCATGCCCTTGACAGACATTGCTCACCGTAGGTGCCAGACTTTTGCCACACTCTTTTACATTACCCAACAATAATTGTTCTCTCCATTTTCCATTATTTAAGCTTTTCAGCGACACATGTGTGAAGGTAAAGCTACTACGCAAATTTGAGATTGAGATCCAGGGTGCATGGCGCACCCAATGGCTCCGAAAGATGATTTATGTAAGAAATTGTGGAGGAAGAAGTGGAAATTTCTCTTCTGCTGAGTGGATTAATAATATATGAACTAAAGCTGGAAATACATATTGTATATTGTATCCTATTATAGTATAGTTAAAAGATATTCATTAAATATAAGTAACGTAATACAATGGAAAACATTTTTCATGTTGTAGTATTTTTGTGATGAGGTGGAATGTGTGCATGCTGAGGTAATTAGGATAGTTGGGGTCAACCAATAATGGAAAACCTTTTCAATGCATGTTGTGGTGGGTCTTTGATGAGGTGACATGTGTGATGAGGTGGCATGTGTTCAAATCAAGAGAGGGATAACAAGGATCAAGTACTTGGGTTTATATGATCAATCATTTTCCTCATTCAATTAATTTTAATGATGGGGCTGGGACACGTGGCAGCCTTGTGAAAAAATGGACAAAAATGAAGGAACGTGGAGATCTATTTACAAAGGAAATAGTTATATTTATTATGGAATTTTTTGGTAAATTTACCAAATTCAATGGTTACTCATGATTTGTTTTCCATTTCCAAGATTTCTGGAATCTTTAATATTTTTTCCTGACATGTGTTTCGTTTTGATCTCATTTAAACTTTTTTGTCTCCTTTTTTAATTTTCTTTTGCTAAGTGGCACACTTTTTTCCCGGTATGGAGCAAGCAACCAAAATTTAAACGGGTTTTTGACATATGTGGGGCATACAATGTTCTGTATTAAAATTGAGGGACCAAACTTTGTCTATAGTATAATTGAGAGGTAAGGTTTATACTTTTCCAAGTTGCGCGAGTGTATGATCTATTTTTTACATTATTACTTTCTTTTGCTTTGACCTTGTAGCATCTTTAGTTTAGAAGTCGGAGGAGTGTTTCCTCTTTCTCGAAACAAATGTGTAAATTTAGTTTTTTTAAGTAAATCCATATTAAGAATGGTCAAATATGTGTATATTGCACAGTGAAAAATCAAAATTTATATCTTTTGGGGGAAAACGAAATCCAAATTTTTATGACAAAAATAATGGCTCGGGCGGAACCCTAGCACCCGGCGCCGCCACTCCTCAACCCCCTCTCTCCTCCTTGCTGCCGTCGGCGCATGCCACCGAGCAAAGCCCGCTGGTGGCCGGCGACAGTGGGATCTGTCCTCTGGTACGCGTGCATGGTGGGGGAGGCTTGGCCATCTCGATGTGTTGTGCTCCCTGGTGGCGTGGCTCCGATATATGGATGGGCGGCTAATGGCCCCTAGCTGCCTGGCGTTGACCTCCATGTCTGATGCAGCAGCTGGATGTGCAAGGGCCCTGGAGATGCGCTCAAGTTTTTGAATGCGCTGCAACCCCTTTTCATGGAGAGCGATGTGCCTAACTTGGGTCTTGCGCAGATCATTAGCTATCGTTGTGATTGGAATAACGAGCTGATTATGTAGTTTTACTCTATAATTCACATCAGCGTTGACAAGAACTCTATCACTCTCATGGAAGATGGCATGAGTATCACTATGTGACGTATAATGATGGTAAGGTCACCATGTTTGAAGGAGGTGAGTAGGAAAACACATTGCACCAGCTGTTCATGTCGTTGAAGGCTTCCATCAAGGCTTCCCTTTGTTTAACGGGTACATTTCCACTCATCGGCAGGATCTCCTTGCCTTCTGTCCAGTTTAGCTTTCTTGTAAGCTGATCCCTGATTAGGTCCAGTGGTTCAAGGTACTGACTGAACACGAGAACTCTTTCATTCAATGGTGCACAAAGATGAATCATCTCGAAAACAAACCATGGCTTTACTCCTTCGCTCGGGTCAAGCCGTACACTCTTCATCTTGTCCACCACAACAGATGCTTCTTTGTCTGACGGTTTTGTGCTTTGGACGAGGAACGTGCATACAGATGCAAGACGAGATGAGGATTGTACCGCTAGACCCGAGCGAAGAAGTAAAGACATGGTTTGTTTTCGAGATGATCCATCTTTGTGCACCATTGAAAGCAAGAGTTATCGTGTTCAGTTAGTACCTTGAACCACTGGACCTAATCAGGGATCAACTATCAGGGACTCCATTCCATAACAACTTCCTAGAGCTATATAACATCTTGTGCCTCATTGAACTGAAATTGACGAAAGATTTTGCTTGCAAAGTACGCAGCAAGACAGGATTTGCTTCAGCCGGCCAATCAAGAGCAGCACCAGATCAAGGCAAAGAATTCTGGAGTTCATTAAGGATAAGAAACATCACGGATGAACAAATCACTGAAATCCGTGAAAGGCTGGGCCATTATGTGCACGTCCATCATGGTGGCATTCTTCACAAGTCTCTTCCATGATTAAGAGAAGCTGTTGTGATTCTGAACCCTCTTCCTCGTCAGAAGAAAGTCATCGCAATGATGGACACAAGTACAGGGAAGGGTTCTCTTGATGCAGAATACAATATATCTCTTGCATTTGTACACCCGTTCCTCGTCAAAAGCAGAAAACCGTCAGACAGAGAAGCATCTGTTGAAGAAATGGACCTAATTACAAGAAAGCTAAACTAGACAGAAGGCAAGGAGATCCTGCTGATGAGTGGAAATGTACCTGTTAAACAAAGGGAAGCCTTGATGGAAGCCTTCAACGACATGAACAGCTGGTGCAATGTGTTTTCCTACTCACCTCCTTCAAACATGGTGACCTTACCATCATTATACGTCACATAGTGATACTCGTGCCATCTGCCATCAGAGTGATAGAGTTCTTGTCAATGCTGATGTGAACTATAGAGTAAAACTGCATAATCAGCTCGTTATTCCAATCACAACGATAACTAATGATCTGCGCAAGACCTAGTTAGGCACATCGCTCTCGATGAAAAGGGGTTGCAGCGCATTCAAAAACTTGAGCGCATCTCCACAATTAATGGAGGACACCAAGTCCGAAAATGAGGCTTGAATGGATTCTTTCTCAAGATCAAGTTTTATGACAATGTTGTCCCTAACTAGGAATTGTGGTGACATGACCCACACCTGGGGCTCCAACACAAATCTCACCTTTTTGGACGAACCGGAACCCCCCCCCCCCAACCCCGGCTCGCACCACCCACCGACCGCTTCAAGCAGCCATTTCTGAAGGAAATATGCCCTGAGGTGTGGATTTTCTTGGGCATCTAGTTCCCACAGAAGGAAACTAAACCTCCGGCTAACTAACGACAGTTTGCTAGCTCTGAAACGCATGTCTTCAAGAACCATGTCAAGCAAAGAATCAGCAAACCAGCTGGCAATGCTCCTATCGCTTTCTCTTCCTGCACCTGCTGTGATTAAACCAAAGCCATGCTGGACAATCACAAAAATAATACAAAGTGCGTTGCCGGCAGAATTGACTTGTGAAGGGGACAGATTCCTAGTTACGGACAAGAAAGAATCCGTCCATGCCTCATTTTCGTACTTGGTGTGAGTTCTCGTGTTCAGTCAATACCTTGAACCACTGGACCTAATCAGGGATCAACAATCAGGGACTCCATTCCATAACAACTTCCTGAAGCTATATAACATCTTGTGCCTCGTTGAACTGAAATTGACGAAAGATTTTTCTTGCAAAGTACCCAACAAGACAGGATTTGCTTCCGCGGGCCAATCAAGAGCAGCACTAGATCAAGGCAAAGAATTTTGGAGTTCATTAAGGATAAGCAACATCACGGATGAACAAATCACTGAAATCCGGGAAAGGCTGGGCCATTATGTGCACGTCCATCATGGTGACATTCTTCACAAGTCTCTTCCATGATTAAGAGAATCTGTTGTGATTCTGAACCCTCTTCCTCATCAGAAGAAAGTCATCCCAATGATGGAGACAAGTGCCGGGAAGGGTTCTCTTGATGCAGAATACAAGATATCTCTTGCATTTGTACACCCGTTCCTCGTCAAAAGCAGAAAACCATCAAACAGAGAAGCATCTGTTGAACAAACAACTTCCTAGAGCTGTATAACATCTTGGGCCTCGTTGAACTGAAATTGACGAAAGATTTATCTTGCAAAGTACCGAGCAAGACAGGATTTTCTTCAACCGGCCAATCAAGAGAAGCTCCAGATCAAGGCAAAGAATTCTGGAGTTCATTAAGGATAAGCAATATCACAGATGAACAAATCACTGAAATTTGGGAAAGGTTGGGCCATTATGTGCACGTCCATCATGGTGGCATTCTTCACAAGTCTCTTCCATGATTAAGAGTATCTGTTGTGATTCTGAACCCTCTTCATCGTCAGAAGAAAGTCATCGCAATGATGGAGACAAGTGCAGGGAAGGGTTCTCTTGATGCATAATACAAGATATCTCTTGCATTTGTACACCTGTTCCTCGTCAAAAGCAGAAAACCGTCAGACAAAGAAGCATCTGTTGAACAACTGGACCTAATTACAAGAAAGCTAAACTGGACAGAATGCAAGGAGATCCTGCTGATGAGTGGAAATGTACCTGTTAAACAAAGGGAAGTCTTGATGGAAGCCTTCAATGACATGAACAACTAGTTAATTGTGTGCAATGTGTTTTCCTACTCACCTCCTTCAAACATGGTGACCTTACCATCAGCCTTCAACGACATGAACAGTTGGTTAATTGTGTGCAATGTGTTTTCCTACTCACCTCCCC
>NC_041387.1:679925106-679973333 GCF_002162155.2 Triticum dicoccoides
CCCCCCGCTCGTACCACCCACCGACCGCTTCAAGCATCCATTTCTGAAGGAAATATGCCCTGAGGTGTGGATTTGCTTGGGCATCTAGTTCCCACAGAAGGAAACTAAACCTCCGGCTAACTAACGACAGTTTGCTAGCTCTGAAACAATGTCTTCAAGAACCGTGTCAAGCAAAGAATCAGCAAACCAGCTGGCAATGCTCCTATTGCTTTCTCTTCCTGCACCTGCTGTGATTAAACCAAAGCCAAGCTGGACAATCACAAAAATAATACAAAGTGCGTTGCCGGCAGAATTGACTTGTGAAGGGGACAAATTCCTAGTTAGGGACAACAAAGAATCCATCCAGGCCTCATTTTCGGACTTGGTGTCCTCCATTAATTGTGTTAAGGGCCCTGGAGATGCGCTCAAGTTTTTGAATGCGCTGCAACCCCTTTTCATGGAGAGCGATGTGCCTAACTTGGGTCTTGCGCAGATCATTAGCTGTCGTTGTGATTGGAATAACAAGCTGATTATGCAGTTTTACTCTATAATTCACATCAGCGTCGACAAGAACTCTATCACTCTCATAGCAGATGGCACGAGTATCACTATGTGATGTACAATGATGGTAAGGTCACCATGTTTGAAGGAGGTGAGTAGGAAAACACATTGCACCAGCTGTTCATGTCGTTGAAGGCTTCCATCAAGGCTTCCCTTTGTTTAACATGTACATTTCCACTCATCGGTAGGATCTCCTTGCCTTCTGTCCAGTTAGCTTTCTTGTAAGCTGATCCCTGATTAGGTCCAATGGTTCAAGGTACTGACTGAACACGAGTACTCTTGCTTTGGATTAGTTATTGTCATTGATTGAACCACATTGGTTGCTTGGTCCCAAGGTAGTTCTACCTATTTAGATACTACGACATAGCTGAAGAGACATAGCTGAAGAGACCTACCTACTTGTCGGCGTCGGTGTCGCCGGGATCCTCCTCCTCCTACTCATCGTCGTTGGTGTTATGATCAAGACAAGGCCAGCGAGGAGGTGGGAAACCACGGTTTCCCGCCTCTTGGCCGGTAGTGGAAGCGTGGGAGGGAGGCGCGGGTGACAACCGGCGCCACCATCTCATCCACTGGCATGTTTGCCAAGGAGGAGGAGTAGCCCGATGACATACTTATGTACTACATACCTGCAGTCGCCTCCTCTCACACATGACAACAAAACCTGCTTCTAAGCTATTCGCTTTATAGGAATCTTGCCAAGGGTGAAGACAAAGATGGAGAAATGCTGAGGAAATTGCTTCTTGAGAAGCCCAGCTTATTGGTCCTCGACGAGGGGCACACACCAAGGAACAAGAAAAGTCTAATCTGGAAAGTACTCGCACAAGTCCCCACCGAAAAGCGGATTATTCTATCAGGGACTCATTCTAGAACAACTCCCTAGAGCTGTATAACATCTTGTGCCTCGCTGAACCGAAATTGACGAAAGATTTTGCTTGCAAAGAACCCAGCAACAGGATTTGCTTCAACCAACCAATCAAGAGCAACACCAGATCAAAGCAAAGAATTCTGGAGTTCATTAAGGATAAGCAACATCACGGATGAACAAAACACTGAAATTCGGGAAAGGCTGGGCCATTGGTCCTCGACAAGGGGCACACACCAAGGAATGAGAAAAGTCTAATCTGGAAAGTACTCGCAGAAGTCCCCGCCGAAAAGCAGATTATTCTATCAGGGACTCCATTCCAGAACAACTTCCTAGAGCTGTATAACATCTTGTAGCTCGTTGAACCGAAATTGACGAAAGATTTTGCTTGCAAAGAACCCAGCAAGACAGGATTTGCTTCAACCAGCCAATCAAGAGCAACACCAAATCAAGGGAAAGAATTCTGGAGTTCATTAAGGATAAGCAACATCACGGATGATGTCGTAGTATCTAAATAGGTAGAACGACCTTGGGACCAAGCAAGCAATCTGGTTCAATCAATGACAATAACTAATCCAAATAAACTTATATAGTTCACTACTAGGCAGATAATATCAAATATATAGTCGTACAGAAAGAAAGGAGCAGTAGGGAAAGAAATGAGTTTGATACACCCTAAACCCTAAACCGTAAACCATAGGGAAGACGTTCATCGTCGATTGAGCGACAAACTATGGTAAAGCCAATTAGTACCCTGCAACACATAGCACGAGCTTAGGAATAGCTACAACAGTGTTTCCCGGATTTCCGGGATTTGTTCATCCGTGATGTTGCTTATCCTTAATGAACTCCAAAATTCTTTTCCTTGATCTGGTGCTGCTCTTGATTGGCTGGTTGAAGCAAATCCTGTCTTGCTGGGTTCTTTGCAAGCAAAATCTTTCGTCAATTTCGGTTCAACGAGGCACAAGATGTTATACAGCTCTAGGAAGTTGTTCTCGAATGGAGTCCCTGATAGAATAATCCGCTTTTCGACGGGGACTTCTGCGAGTACCTTCCAGATTAGACTTTTCTTGTTCCTTGGTGTGTGCCCTTCGACGAGGACTAATGGCCCAACCTTTCTCGGATTTCAGTGTTTTGTTCATCCGTGATGTTGCTTATCCTTAATGGACTCCAGAATTCTTTACCTTGATCTCGTGCTGTTCTTGATTGGCTGGTTGAAGCAAACCCTCTCGCTGGGATCTTTGCAAGCAAAATCTTTCGTCAATTTCGGTTCAACGAGGCACAAGATGTTATACAACTCTAGGAAATTGTTCTGGAATGGAGTCCCTGATAGAATAATCCGCTTTTCGGTGGGGACTTCTGCGAGTACTTTCTAGATTAGACTTTTCTTGTTCCTTGGTGTGTGCCCCTCGTCGAGGACCAATAAGCTGGGCTTCTCAAGAAGCAATTTCCTCTGCATTTCTCCATCCTTATCTTCACCCTTGGCAAGATTCCTGTAAAGCGAATAGGAATAGATATGAGACCTACACAAGCAGACATGTGCAAAATCAGGACATAAACATGAGGTAGATGTGACAATATGTCTTTCCCGTTGTTAGTGGGCAACATCTCCAGCCTTATGCCTTCAGGCAACGAACAATCAAATACAAGAGGGAACCCTGTGTAATTGCGCTGGAAGGAGATATTCTCCACCATCGGCGTCGAGATGGAAATGCTGAGATCCATGTTGGATCGTACACCGAGCTTCAGTTGCTTAAGCACCGGAGTCACTATATCGATGCTCGAGCATTCCATGTATGCCCGGACATGTAGCTCCTGCAACGACGGTGAGTGGATTGTTATGTTGCGTGTAGACTTACCAGCGATCACCTTGAGCACACGCAGGCGGGGGCAGCGGGTAACCAGTGTTGGAAGGTCGATGACGCTGCAGGCAAAAAGGGACAACATCTCGAGCGTAGAGAAGTTGTGATCCGGCAGCAGCGTAAAACATATGTTGTGCAGGCTTAGCACGATCGATGTGGCACAGTGGAACCATGGCAGACGTGCATTGATTAATTTCCTCACACCATTTACGTGTTGGTTAAAGTTGGAGAAGATGAACTCCTGTGGTGAGACCCTCGCCGCGGCGTGGATCAGGGAGGCGAACCGGGCCGCATTGATAATGTCTTGCCGAGGTATGCTGATGTCGAGGAGAGACACCGTGAGACGGGGCCTCATCACGTCGATCAAGGCTAGTGCTGATTCGACCAAGGCGGAGTCCACAAGGCGGAAGGCGACTGCGAGCACGCGTAGGCATGGACGGAGGTCAAGCATGGCGCCAAGGTTGTCGATTTTCCCCTTGAGGGACAGCCTCTCCAGCGCGGTGAAATCAGCCATGTGCGTCGGCGTGATGCGGGTGGGCACGGCGTCGAGCTCGATTAAGGTGGTGCGTTGGAAGCAAGGCAGCTCGATGTCCATGAAAATACATTCCGCAAACGACTGCGGGAGGATGACGACTAGCTCCGCCGGTGAGAACGCCATGGCGGCACGTAGCAAGGCGTTAACTTGTTTGGGGCACTCGCAGGTGGTTGGAAGGCGGATGTCGACGGTGGAGACCGACGCTGGCGGTGAGGCGGCGAAGCAGGCGAGCGCCGCCTTGACTGTGGCGGGGGCAACATCATCAAAGACCAGATCCGTGTGAGCGAGGCTGGTCCAGAGGCTGCGCCGCCGGCGCGAGAGGAGGCCGGTCCGCACGGTGGTGCGGATGCAGCGCAGGCGGGCGAGGACTAGACGAAGCATATCGTCGGAGAGGTTACTGATGCGGTCCGCTCCTCCTCCGTGACCGCGCTGGCGCCGGGAGCTTTCCCATCCGGCGGCGGCGAGCGCCTGAGGCGACGACGCCCCGATCCCAACTCCATCCGAGGAAAACTAGAGAAGCCGTATCCAGGAAAACGAGAGTCCAGCAAATCGTCCATTAATGTCCAGGGCCTATAAGATATGGCCCATAAGCCCACCTCTTTTTTTTTTACTTATAAGCCCACCTCTTCTGTTCATGTTTCTCAAATATAAAAACTTCTTTGGTTCATGGTTTATCTCAATCTCTACTACTTAAAAAGAACGTAAGTTTCCGTTTCACCTTTCTTTTCATCACCCTTTCGTTCAACCTTTCATGTATATGATAGTCAATCATCTTAATTTACTTTTCTTCTGAACCAATTCACTTTAATTACTTATCAAACTTCTAATTAAAATATAAGTTTATTCACGGTCAGAATTTGATAAACAATTATTTACACAATTGCATTATTATTGACAGGTAAATCACAAACAAACGTACTAAAATATTTATATCTCGTTGCAACGCGCGGGCATTGTTCTAGTCACACTTTAAAGAAAGGAATATCCTTCGTTTTGCCCGACTGATTTTCCACCATAAATCAACCGTCTCAAACGATCGCCACGTGTCCCCATGTGGGCGTAGGAACTACTCAACCTCCTCTGCCTTATCTCATGCAGCGAAGCCGCTCCACTAATTATTCTTCTTCCACCCACACGCGTTGACTACATCCTTTTGGACCTCGCCGACATGTCTTCACACTCTACTCCGACACTCTCTTCATGCCGCCCCACGCGCTCCTCCGCCACTACTCCCTCGCTCAAGCTGACTTGCGCTGCATGGACTACAACGAGAGCACCGCTGCTACAAACCATGCTACAGTGCTTTGAGTGGGGGAAAAGCATTTTTGCGAGCACCTCGATACCACTGCGAGCTGACGTTCGACGGTAATCGCGGGAGCTGATGGCAGGTGGTGAGATGTCACGGCAGACGCTGCTACGAACGAATGGGACTGCAACCAGGGGCTAGCCGGTGCTACCATGGAGCATCCTCGGGCCGCCCTTTGTTGTGACAGAGCATCGCCGGAACGCCAGAGCTTCACGGTGCTGCGATGGAGCATTGTCGGTGGCCGTCGAAATATCGCCGTTACTAGGATGGAGCTTTGCGGAGCATCACCGGTACTTTGATAGAGCATCGTCGAGGCCGCCGGAACACCATCATTGCTGCAATGAAGCATCTCCGAGCCGTCGGAGCATCGCTGCTGCTACAACAAAGCATCACCAGTGTTGTGTTGGGGCATTGCCGGGCTGCCGGAGCATCAGCGGTGTTGTGTTGGAGCATTGCAGGGCCGCCGGAGCATTGTCGGTGCTACAACGAAGCATCATCGGTGTTGTGTTCGAGCATTGCCGGGCCACCGGAGCATCGCCGGTGCTGCAACAAAGCATCACCTGTGTTGTGTTAGAGCATCGCCGGTGCTGCAACGAAGCATCACCAGTGTTGTGTTTGAGCATTGCCGGGCCATCGGAGCATCGCCGGTGCTGCAATGAAGCATCACCAGTCTTGTGTTGGAGCATTGCCGGCAGGAGCATCACCGATGTTGTGTTGGAACATTGTCGGACTGTCGGCGCATCGCTGGTGCTTCAATAGATGGTCGCAGCAGCGTCGTTGTCGCAAAACTCGCAACCTTTGGCCATGCATACCGAGCTCGTGGGCGTTTTCCTGTAAGATGACCTTTGACGGGGCTGCTGCAACCTGAAGAAACGAGGATGATGTGCACATAGCCGGTAGCTGGTCTAGAGATCAAACGGCCCAAGTCAAACCAAATCAATGGCTGACAAGGCGGTTTATAAATCCTTAACATCAGCCGGTTTACGGCTTGCAGCGGCTAATTTAAATAATTATTACTAGCAAATATGCCCGTGCATTGTAATGGGAGACAAAAAAAATTATGCACTAACCAGATAAGTATGACTCAATACCCTGATATAAGAGCGTACTTTATTTAACACAGTGGCTCACCATGTTGCCATTTACTTTTTTCTCACTCTCACCGATGATGGTCGCAATGTCCACGTGATTACAATGCATTCCACGTGGTAAATCGCAAGGCTATGAGCTTGCCAGTGCATGCCACACTTATCATTATGCTGCGCAAGGAACATTTAAAACTTTAAAAACAAATCTCATCGACCACGAACTACTCCCAATGCCAAGACATATAAAGACTTTCAAAAAACTAATCAAATCCTAGACATAAAATACTTTTGAATCGGTGAACAGTTTTTCAAATCGGCAATCATTTTTTTTTGAAATTTTGGATTTTCCCAAAAAATCACGAACATTAGCTTGTTTACAAATATTTTTATAATGTATGAACATTTTTCAAATTCATTAACATTTTTTGAATCAAAAAACATTTTTTGAATCAAAAAACATTTTTTGAATCTATGAATATTTCTAAAAATTGGGGAAGAAAGTTTTCAAAAAATACTTTTTTTATTTATGTGAACATTTTCTAAAATTTCATGAAAATGTTTTTCAGACTCCCGAATATGTTTTGAATACACGATAATTTTTGTAAAAATCATGAACATGATTTTATTTCCCGACCAATTTTTTCAAATTATGATATTTTTTAAATAATTTGCGAACAGTTTTGCAAAACCACCATTTTTGTTTGAGTCTGCAAAAAGTTATGTTTTTTAAACATTTTTAATTTATATATATATATTATGATTTCTCAAACATATTTTTAAAACTCACAAATTTTAAAATTTAAGATTCCCGAATTAATTTAAAAGAGAAAGAAAACATAATGAGAAAAGGAAAGACAAAAAAACAGGGGAGGGAAGCACCGCACATGGGCGGGCCCATGAACGCATACAAGGTGGAGGAGATGCGTTAGAAAACAGAGATAAAAAAGTGCACAGGACATATAAAGACTTTCTCATCGACCACGAACTACTCCCAATGCCAAGACATATAAATACTTTCAAAAAACTAATCAAATCCTAGACATAAAATACTTTTGAATCGGTGAACAGTTTTTCAAATCGACAATTTTTTTTTTGAAATTTTGGATTTTCCCAAAAAATCACGAACATTAGCTTGTTTACAAATATTTTTATAATGTATGAACATTTTTCAAATTCATTAACATTTTTTGAATCAAAAAACATTTTTTGAATCAAAAAACATTTTTTGAATCTATGAATAGTTCTAAAAATCGGGGAAGAAAGTTTTCAAAAAATACTTTTTTTATTTATGTGAACATTTTCTAAAATTTCATGAAAATGTTTTTCAGACTCCCGAATATGTTTTGAATACACGATCATTTTTGTAAAAATCATGAACATGATTTTATTTCCCGACCATTTTTTTCAAATTATGATATTTTTTATATAATTTGCGAACAGTTTTGCAAAACCACCATTTTTGTTTGAGTCTGCAAAAAGTTATGTTTTTTAAACATTTTTAATTTATATATATTTTATGATTTCTCAAACATATTTTTAAAACTCACAAATTTTAAAATTTAAGATTCCCGAATTAATTTAAAAGAGAAAGAAAACATAATGAGAAAAGAAAAGACAAAAAAACAGGGGAGGGAAGCACCGCACATGTGCGGGCCCATGTACGCATACAAGGTGGAGGAGATGCGTTAGAAAACAGAGATAAAAAAGTGCACAGGACATATAAAGACTTTCTCATCGACCACGAACTACTCCCAATGCAAAGACATATAAATACTTTCAACAAACTAATCAAATCCTAGACATAAAATACTTTTGAATCGGTGAACAGTTTTTCAAATCGACAATTATTTTTTTTGAAATTTTGGATTTTCCCAAAAAATCACGAACATTAGCTTGTTTACAAATATGTTTATAATGTATGAACATTTTTCAAATTCATTAACATTTTTTGAATCAAAAAACATTTTTTGAATCTATGAATATTTCTAAAAATCGGGGAAGAAAGTTTTCAAAAAATACTTTTTTTATTTATGTGAACATTTTCTAAAATTTCATGAAAACGTGTTTCAGACTCCCGAATATGTTTTGAATACACGATCATTTTGGTAAAAATCATGAACATGATTTTATTTCCCGACCATTTTTTTCAAATTATGATATTTTTTATATAATTTGCGAACAGTTTTGCAAAACCACCATTTTTGTTTGAGTCTGCAAAAAGTTATGTTTTTTAAACATTTTTAATTTATATATATATTATGATTTCTCAAACATATTTTTAAAACTCACAAATTTTAAAATTTAAGATTCCCGAATTAATTTAAAAGAGATAGAAAACATAATGAGAAAAGGAAAGACAAAAAAACAGGGGAGGGAAGCACTGCACATGGGCGGGCCCATGAACGCATACAAGGTGGAGGAGATGCGTTAGAAAACAGAGATAAAAAAGTGCACAGGACATATAAAGACTTTCTCATCGACCACGAACTACTCCCAATGCCAAGACATATAAATACTTTCAAAAAACTAATCAAATCCTAGACATAATATACTTTTGAATCGGTGAACAGTTTTTCAAATCGACAATTTTTTTTTTGAAATTTTGGATTTTCCCAAAAAATCACGAACATTAGCTTGTTTACAAATATTTTTATAATGTATGAACATTTTTCAAATTCATTAACATTTTTTGAATCAAAAAACTTTTTTTGAATCAATTTTTTTTTGAATCTATGAATATTTCTAAAAATCGGGGAAGAAAGTTTTCAAAAAATACTTTTTTTATTTATGTGAACATTTTCTAAAATTTCATGAAAATGTTTTTCAGACTCCCGAATATGTTTTGAATACACGATCATTTTTGTAAAAATCATGAACATGATTTTATTTCCCGACCATTTTTTTCAAATTATGATATTTTTTATATAATTTGCGAACAGTTTTGCAAAACCACCATTTTTGTTTGAGTCTGCAAAAAGTTATGTTTTTTAAACATTTTTAATTTATATATATTTTATGATTTCTCAAACATATTTTTAAAACTCACAAATTTTAAAATTTAATATTCCCGAATTAATTTAAAAGAGAAAGAAAACATAATGAGAAAAGAAAAGACAAAAAAACAGGGGAGGGAAGCACCGCACATGTGCGGGCCCATGTACGCATACAAGGTGGAGGAGATGCGTTAGAAAACAGAGATAAAAAAGTGCACAGGACATATAAAGACTTTCTCATCGACCACGAACTACTCCCAATGCCAAGACATATAAATACTTTCAAAAAACTAATCAAATCCTAGACATAATATACTTTTGAATCGGTGAACAGTTTTTCAAATCGACAATTTTTTTTTTGAAATTTTGGATTTTCCCAAAAAATCACGAACATTAGCTTGTTTACAAATATTTTTATAATGTATGAACATTTTTCAAATTCATTAACATTTTTTGAATCAAAAAACTTTTTTTGAATCTATGAATATTTCTAAAAATCGGGGAAGAAAGTTTTCAAAAAATACTTTTTTTATTTATGTGAACATTTTCTTAAATTTCATGAAAACGTTTTTCAGACCCCCGAATATGTTTTGAATACACGATCATTTTGGTAAAAATCATGAACATGATTTTATTTCCCGACCATTTTTTTCAAATTATGATATTTTTTATATAATTTGCGAACAGTTTTGCAAAACCACCATTTTTGTTTGAGTCTGCAAAAAGTTATGTTTTTTAAACATTTTTAATTTATATATATTTTATGATTTCTCAAACATATTTTTAAAACTCACAAATTTTAAAATTTAAGATTCCCGAATTAATTTAAAAGAGAAAGAAAACATAATGAGAAAAGAAAAGACAAAAAAACAGGGGAGTGAAGCACCGCACATGGGTGGGCCCATGAACGCATACAAGGTGGAGGAGATGCGTTAGAAAACAGAGATAAAAAAGTGCACAGGATGGGAATAGAACCCTGGCCTCTTCGCTAGGAGATCCATGGGTCAACCACTCGGCTGCTCTGTGATTAATACCCGTCTCACTTATATAAGACAAGTAATTAGGCGGTCACTTTTAATCCGAAAGATCAAATCGTTTTCTTGACTTATGGATGACATAGTGGATGGCATAGTGTGTAATTTATAGCAACTTTGAGGGTATTTTTTTGACGTACGGGCAAAAACCCAATTTACTTTATTATTAGGTAGAGACTTGTGTACTTGGGTCCGTGACTATCTTAATCAAACAGACTTGCTAAATTTCAATCGACTGATTTTAATTCGTCTTTAATTGAATTTCTTGGCTGTTGGATTACGCGCGCAGTAGTGGAGAAAAGCCTATCTATGACGCGCAAAAAACAGTCTTACTTACGTAGGAGCCTCACGCCATCAATATGGCGCCGGTGTTAAAAAATAGTGGTGGCGTTGAAGCCTACGCCAGCACTATTATGTATATCTATGGCGTGTGACATAGTGTAACAATAGTAATAAGATGAATCTTTTCAGACGTCGCGTCAGTACTAGGTTTCTGAAAGCTGTAAAAAAAAGCTGCAAGGGCAACAGAAAATCGCTGCCAAGGCAGCATCATTTATTACGAATATATATAAACACGCTTTTTGTCCCACGTGATTTCGACAAGATACTTGCATTAATATATACACACACATCGTTTATTCACATGTGTACATATTAACCACACACATATATATTACATCTTGTTCATTCAACCATCGTTACTACTAACACGATACTCCTCTCCTTCAGGATTTTTTTTGAAGAATAGAGACCCTTGCATTTGCATGTCCATGGTGTAGGACAGAGATCCACAACGATCTCTAATCTTGAACTCGCGGTCTCTCGTCGTGGTAGTCATCCATCATGTGAGGTACAACACATCTAGGGAGTTTCTGTTCTGAACTTGATAGAGTACGTAACATAGTAAGCAATATATAGTAACACATATATACATACTATGAGTTGAAAGAAGAATGTGTATATATATGAAAGCGATCAAAATCAAAACATGCATTTTATAGAAATGTTGTTCTTGTTTAATGTGTGCACTAGTGGTAGCTATATATGGTGCATCATTTGGACCGGCTCCGTAAGTGCTCTTAAGCATCTCAATGTGGAGGAAAAACTTGTCTTGGACAAAAGGTCTCGCATGGCAAGGGATACACTAGTCAAAATGTATTAAAAAACATAAATTACACTCTGAAGCACAGATTATTACCGTATAATATTTGTAGTCACTTGGAAGCGTGCGGGAGAAGCCATTATTGTTGTCAAGGTGTATGTGCATCTAGTGTCATCCCTTGTTGGTTTTGGAGCATTGAAGACAAACTTGGTTGAGGGACTAATGTGTTTGTGAGATTCACAGGAAAACACAGGTAGAAGTCCCTATTGATTCGGTTTACCCATCGAAGATGACCCCTAAAAATTTACGAAGACATTGACGACAATGGTGGTTCATGAAGACATTCATCGTGAAGATAATGAGTCTTGAAGACAGTCATTGTGAAGATAATGAGTCTTGAAGACATTCCTTGAAGACATTGAGTCGTGAAGACATAGTCTTCGGTTAGGTTCTTTTTATCTTCCTGAGTCATAGGAACCTCCGAACTGTCAAGTAGGGTCAAGGTAAACATGGTCAGAAACTGATGTGATGCTCTACCTAAAATCCTATGTCTTCGAGCGAAGACAAACAGAGAGAAAAACTCGTCCTGAGCCGGTCGAGTCAGCTTTTCTTGTAGCCCAAGCAAAGTTGCCGCGTGGGTTTCAAAATCTGACCGTTATACACATGTCAGTTCCTGAATGACCAAGGGTCATTTCGGACAAATCACCTCGGGTTGCCCGCTGGGTATAAATACCCCACCCGCTACACCATTATTTGGTGTGGCTGCTCCAGAGAGAAAAACGGCTGTTGTCGTGTGTGTGAGCAACCCATCCTTGAAGCCACTGAGAGAAGCTATCCTGAGAGGATAAACCTAGAGTTAAAGTGATTGAGCATCACTGAAGTGTTTCTGTTCTATGTGAACTGAGACTTGTTACACTTGAGGACTGTGATCCACCAGTCGGATAGGCGCCTATTCTAAGCATCCAAGAGTAATTGTGGATTGCCGGTGAACGAAGTATGTGAAGGTTTGGAAGTCTACCTTGAAGACTTACCAGAGTGATTGGGTGAGGACTGAGTGACCTTAGCTCAAGGGGAATAAGGTGAAGACGTGGTGTTCTAAGTTAAATCTCAGTCTCCCTAACCAGACGTACAACTGTCACAGCAGTTGGAACAGGTCAAACAAATTTGTGTCTTCCCCGAGCACCTGGTTCTATCTTCTTCCTTCCTCACTTTCTCATTTACTTCTGAAGACATTGCCCACTTGCCTGCTTTGAGGATATTCCTTGAAGTCTTTCATCATCTTTTTATATTCATGCTTCCTATGTTTATATTCAATGCATGCTTGTATGTCTGAAGTCTTTTGCTATACTATCTACCTCGCATGATTCTAGCAACTTTTTAATCCTGTACCGCTTTCGCTTTCTTTGAAGACTTTGCTATCTTTGAAGACTTTGTTTAAATTAGTTAAAATCGCCTATTCACCCCCCTCTAGTCGATAACTAGCACTTTAAATTGGTATCAGAGCAAGGTGCTCCCTTGTTCTATGTGATTCGGTTTAACCACCTGGAGTTTTAGCTATGTCGACTGCAGGGATTATCAAGGTCTCGTTGCGTGCCCCGTGTTCGATGGCACTGACTACCCATACTGGAAGAACAAGATGCATATTCATCTTGAGGCTATTGACAATGATCTCTAGTATATCGTCAGGAAAGGCGTTCCTAAGGATGAAGAAGGTGTCACTCCCGCTGATATTAAGAGATTCGCTCAACTGGACTCAACTACCAAGAATATCATTTGTGGGCATCTGACCAAAGGGCAGTATGGCCGAGTGAGCGCACTGGAGTCTGTGAAGCTAGTCTGGGACTGGTTGTCCAAGGTCAACAAGGGTGTATCTTCACAACATGACTCTCGAATTGACGTGTTGCGCAACCAGTTCAATCGCTTCAAAAGGAATGACAATGAGAACGTCCAGCTCACTTTCGACCGCCTCACCGATATCACCAATGAGCTTCACGCTCTTGGTGCTGCAGACATTACCAAGCACAAAGTAGTCAAGAAGCTAATGAGATCTCTGGATAGCTCATTCGACACACTGACACTCATGATTCAAGAAACTATGGTCGTAGTCGTGCACTGAAGGCAAAGGTTGATTCGTTGTCCAAAGATTCTGATTGTGCCTCTGATGATGCTGAAGAGATTGGAAGAGAACTTGCCATGCTTGTGAAGAAGTTCCAAAAGTTATCCAAGAAGAAACAATTTGGAAAGTCGTCAAGATATGACTCCAAGGAAAGTGAAGCTTCCTCTCGTGACAGTGCAAAAGAACCTGTCACAAATTCAAGAAATCAGGCCACTACATTGCTGACTGTCCTCAGTGGGAAAAGGAATCAAAGAAGAAGAAGAGCAAGGACTATGATTCTGATGACAAGAAGAAGAACAAGTATCAAAGTCTTCATCAAAGTCTTCGTCACACAAGTCAAGCTCTTCAAGCAGGGCTCGAGCATTCATCGGCAAGGAAATGGATTCAGAAGAGGAATCTGATACTGAGGAGGCAGTGGAGGAGTCAGAGGAGGAATCAGATTCAGGCGTGGCTAGCTTGGCTCTGGCTTCTGCATTCGTCGCCAAGTCCATCTTCAACAATGAAGACAATGCTCATATCTCCGACGCCGATGATGGTGATGACCCTGCTCCAACCTACTGCTTCATGGCACGTGGTGCCAAGGTAACTTCACATGCTGCCTACTTTGAAACATCAAGTGAAGACGATTCTGAAAGTGAATCCAAACCTAGTTACAAGAAACTTGCTAAGATTGCCACTATACAACAAACTACTATGGAAAAGACTCCAAAACTATTAGACAGAAGCGATGATCTGTTGGACGAGGAAATGACTTGTTCTCAATACCTTGTTGAAGACATTAAGAATCTTAATGTCAGATATGAGGAACTTGTAACTCGTTATGATACCCTCTCAGCTAATCATGAGAAGCTTTCCTATGGTTATCTTCAAAGGAAGCAAGAACTAGAGAAGCTGATAGCGTCTCATGATGATTTTAGAAGTGAAAACGATTCACTCTTGGCCCAACAGATTAGTACCGCTCAGGAAGGATTTGTGCCACCATGTTTAAAATGCCTTGAGCGTGAAAATACTAATTCTTCTGCTGAGTGCTCTGCTGTCTCTGAAACTGCAATATCTTCATCTTCTGTTGTGACGACTAACTCCTCTCTTGAGGAAGCCATTGCTATTACTGATGAGAATGCCAGGTTGAAGACATTGCTTGAGACAGGCATGTACAAGAGCCTCAAAGGGCATCAAAAACTGTGTGATGTGCTCAAGAAGCAAATCCTGAACAAAAACCCTAGGAAAGGGGGTGTTGGCTTCGAAAGGAAAATGAATGCAGATGGAACCTACTGGATGCCTGAGCAGTACACCAAAACCACATGGGTTGCTGCACAAGGGCCATCAGTAGATCCATCCAATTTGTCTGGCTTCACCTGTGCTAACCCCATTATGATTGATGAGTCCTTTGACTCAAACTATAAACTATTCAAAAATCAGAATGGTGAAGTGTTTGCCAGGTTTATTGGAACTAACAGCAGGAATGGTTCCCCTATGAAGAGGATCTGGGTCCCCAAAGCTATCATTGAGAAGCTTCCTGTGAATGTTATCATGACACCACATAGGAAGAAGGCAATGCCCAGACCAAAGTCTTCATACGGACCAAAAGCTTCATATGGTCAATATTGTTCATTTGAACGCTCTAATGCCAATGTTTTACAGGGAAAGAGGAGTCAGAACTTTGAGTGTGAGAGACATTCTTCTAACCATTATGTTCACAAATCTAAGAATTTCTCTGCATACTCATTTGAATACTCTAACCCCCTTGTGAAGCTATTTGCTAGGGCATCAAAGCCAAAGTTCTCTGAAGATGCATTACGCCTCATTGCTTCGAAACCACCCCTATAGATGTGGGTGGTTAAGAAGAACTAATCCTTTTATGCATGGTTGGATCTCCAGCCAAAATGCATTATATTCTGAAGATAATGCTGGAGACCCATGCAAACTTGTGGGGCATGATTATCATTATGCTTATTTTGCCTCACAACGTTTCTGATACAATACAGTGTTACCATTCTATGAAGTCAAACATCACATGTTTATCTTCACAATTGACATCGTGAAGCCTATCCACTAACTTTTCTGTAGGCTTCGCTTCCAAAAGCAACGGAATGGATTCTGGACAGTGGTTGCACAAACCACATGACTGGTGACAGAAGCTTACTCATGGATTCAACACTGCGTCCATCCAGACAAAATCACATTACATTGATGCTTGTTGAATCCCTTGGATTCAACCTAATGTCAGTCTCAATGCTTTGTGATCTTGGAATGATAGTGATGTTTGAAAAATATCGATGTCTTGTGCTTATGGCTAATGATAAATCTCAAGTATTTGAAGGGCATCGAAAAGGTGACCTGTATATGATAGATTTCTCCACAGGACCACAGATGACTACATGCCTTTTGGCAAAGGCTTCAGAATGTTGGCTATGGCATTGTCGACTAGGACATGCTGGCATGAGGAACTTGCACACTATCGTGAAGTAGAAGCATATCATTGTCATCGAGGGCGTCAAGTTCAAGAAACATCATTTGTGCGGTGCCTGTGAAACTGGGAAGATGACTAGGGCAAAACACCCCTCGAAGACAATCATGACGACTACGCAACCCTTGGAGCTGCTACACATGGATCTATTTGGCCCTACTCACTACTCCACTCTTACTACCTCTGCTCATTTATATGCCTTCGTGATTGTTGATGACTATTCTAGATATACTTGGGTACACATAATCCTATATAAGACTGAAGTGCAGGATGTCTTCAGGTGCTTCGCCAACCGTGCCATGACCAACTATGGCGTCAAGATAAAGTGCATTCAGAGTGATAATGGCACTGAATTCAAGAATACTGGTCTTGATACATATCTTGACACGTTGGGCATCACGCATGAGCTATCAGCTCCATACACTCCGCAGCTGAATGGCGTCGTGGAGCGCAAGAACAGAACTCTCATTGAGATGGCTCGCACTATGTTGGATGAATACAAGACACCTCCCAAGTTCTGGCCTGAAGCCATTGATACTGCATGCCACATCATCAACAGAGTATATCTTCACAAGTTCCTAAAGAAGACATCATATGAGCTGATCACTGGTCAGAAGCCAAATGGAAGTTCTTTCAAAGTCTTCGGTGCTAGGTGCTGGATAAGAGATCCACATCACACTTCCAAATTTGCACCGAAAGCACATGAGAGATTTATGCTTGGTTACGGAAAGGATTCGCACACCTACAAGGTCTTCAACCTCTTTCACTATAAAGTGGTTGAAACTGTAGATGTGCGGTTCGATGAAACTAACGGCTCGCAAAGAGAGCACCTGCCTAATGTGCTAGATGAAATGCCTCCAAGTGAAGCTATCAAGCTAATGGGAACTGGAGACATCATCCCATCTGAAAATCAAGAAGAGGAAGAGATTGTGATACCCGTTCAACCACAGAGCGAAGTCAATGCTGAAACTGAAGACAATGCTGAGCCTGAAGCTAATGTTGCTGAAGTCAATGCTCAGCAACAGCAAAATCTTCGCCCTGCTCATCCTCGTGTTGCTAATGAAGTTCAGTTTGAACGGATGATTGACAACATCAATGCACCTAGTCCTCTCGCCTGTTCAAGAGCCACTCAACTGGCAAATTTCTGTGGACACTTTGCTTTCGTCTCCATTGTTGAACATACAAAAGTCACTGAAGCCTTTCAGGAACCAGACTGGATTCAAGCCATGCAAGAAGAGCTTCAACAGTTTGAACTCAACAATGTGTGGGAACTAGTTAAGCGTCCTGATCCTCGCAAGCACAATATCATTGGAACAAAGTGGATTTACCGCAACAAGCAAGATGAAAATGGACTAGTTGTCAGAAACAAAGCTCGTCTCATCGCACAAGGTTACACTCAAGTGGAAGGAATTGACTTTGAAGAAACCTTTGCTCCTGTAGCAAGACTTGAAGCGATTCACATCTTGCTAGCATATGCAAATCATCAAAACATACTGTTGTATCAAATGGATGTGAAGAGTGCTTTTCTCGACGACAAGATTGAAGAGGAAGTATATGTTGCTCAACCACCAGGGTTTGAAGATCCAAAGCATCCTGATATGGTCTATAGGCTCAACAAGGCACTGTATGGCCTCAAACAAGCACCAAGAGCCTGGTATGACACACTCAAGGAATTCCTGAAAAGCAAAGGCTTCAAACCTGGTTCCCTTGATCCTACTTGTCGGTGTCAAAACCGGCGGATCTCGGGTAGGGGGTCCCAAATTGTGCGTCTAGGCGGATGGTAATAGGAGACAAGGGACACGATGTTTTTACCTAGGATCGGGCCCTCTCGATGGAGGTAAAACCCTACTCCTGCTTGATTAATATTGATGATATTGAAGGAAATATGCCCTAGAGGCAATAATAAAGTTATTATTTATTTCCTTATATCATGATAAATGTTTATTATTCATGCTAGAATTGTATTAACCGGAAACATAATACATGTGTGAATACGTAGACAAACAGAGTGTCACTAGTATGCCTCTACTTGACTAGCTTGTTAATCAAATATGGTTATGTTTCCTAACCATAGACATGAGTTGTCATTTGATTAACGGGATCACATCATTAGGAGAATGATGTGATTGACTTGACCCATTCCGTTAGCTTAGCACTTGACCGTTTAGTATGTTGCTTATGCTTTCTTCATGACTTATACAAAGTTCCTGCAACTATGAGATTATGCAACTCCCATTTACCGGAGGAACACTTTGTGTGCTACCAAACGTCACAACGTAACTGGGTGATTATAAAGGTACTCTACAGGTGTCTCCAAAAGTATATGTTGAGTTGGCATAAATCGAGATTAGGTTTTGTCACTCCGATTGTCGGAGAGGTATCTCTGGGCCTTCTCGGTAATACTCATCACCTAAGCCTTGCAAGCATTATAACTAATGAGTTAGTTATGAAATGATGTATTACAGAACGAGTAAAGAGACTTGCCGGTAACGAGATTGAACTAGGTATTGGATACCGACGATCAAATCTTGGGCAAGTAACATACCGATGACAAAGGGAACAACGTATGTTGTTATGCGGTTTGACCGATAAAGATCTTCGTAGAATATGTAGGAACCAATATGAACGTCCAGGTTCCGCTATTGGTAATTGACCGAGAATAGTTCTAGGTCATGTCTACATAGTTCTCAAACCCGTAGGGTCCGCACGCTTAACGTTACGATGACAGTTTATTATGAGTTTATAAGTTTTGATGTACCGAAGTTTGTTCGGAGTCCCGGATGTGATCACGGACATGACGAGGAGTCTCGAAATGGTCGATACATAAAGATTGATATATTGGAAGCCTATGTTTGGACTTCGGAAAGGTTCCGGATGAAAACGAGATTTTACCGGAACACCAGGGGGTTACCGGAACCCTCCCGGGGGGTCAATGGGCCTTGATGGGCCATAAGGGAGAAGAGGAGGGCCGGCCAGGGCAGGCCGCGCGCCCCCTCCCCCTCTAGTCCGAATAGGACAAGGAGAGGGGGGGCGGCGCCCCCCTCCTTCTTCCCCCTTCCCCAAGTCCTAATCCAACTAGGAAAGGGGGGGGGGGGAAGTCCTACTCCCGGTGGGAGTAGGAGTCCTCCTGGCGCGCCTCCCTAGGGCCGGCCGCACCCCCCCTTGCTCCTTTATATACGGGGGCAGGGGGGCACCCCATAACACACAAGTTGATCTACGGATCGTTCCTTAGCCGTGTGCGGTGCCCCCTCCACCATATTCCACTTCGGTCATATCGTCACGGAGCTTAGGCGAAGCCCTGCGCCGGTGAAGTCATATCGTCGCGGAGCTTAGGCGAAGCCCTGCGTCGGTGGAGCATCATCATCGTCACCACGCCGTCGTGCTGACGGAACTCATCCCCGACGCTTTGCTGGATCGGAGCCCGGGGATCGTCATCGAGCTGAACGTGTGCTGAACTCGGAGGTGCCGTGCGTTCGGTACTTGGATCGGTTGGATCGTGAAGACGTACGACTACATCAACCGCGTTGTTATAACGCTTCCGCTTACGGTCTACGAGGGTACGTGGACATACACTCTCCCCTCTCGTTGCTATGCCATCACCATGATCTTGCGTGTGCGTAGGAAATTTTTTGAAATTACTACGTTCCCCAACAGTGGCATCCGAGCCTGGTTTTTATGCGTTGATGTCATATGCACGAGTAGAACACAAGTGAATTGTGGGCGATATAAGTCATACTGCTTACCAGCATGTCATACTTTGGTTCAGCGGTATTGTGAGATGAAGCGGCTCGGACCGACATTACGCGTACGCTTACGCGAGACTGGTTTCACCGCTTCGAGCACTTGTTGCTTAAAGGTGACCGGCGGGTGTCTGTCTCTCTCACTTTAGTTGAACCGAGTGTGGCTACGCCCGGTCCTTGCGAAGGTTAAAACAACACCAACTTGACAAACTATCGTTGTGGTTTTGATGCGTAGGTAAGAACGGTTCTTGCTCAGCCCGTAGCAGCCACGTAAAACTTGCAACAACAAAGTAGAGGACGTCTAACTTGTTTTTGCAGGGCATGTTGTGATGTGATATGGTCAAGACGTGATGCTATATTTTATTGTATGAGATGATCATGTTTTGTAACCGAAGTTATCGGCAACTGGCAGGAGCCATATGGTTGTCGCTTTATTGTATGAAATGCAAAAGCCATGTAATTGCTTTACTTTATCACTAAGTGGTAGCGATAGTCGTAGAAGCAATAGTTGGCGAGACGACAACGATGCTACGATGGAGATCAAGGTGTCGCGCCGGTGACGATGGTGATCATGACGGTGCTTCGGAGATGGAGATCACAAGCACAAGATGATGATGGCCATATCATATCACTTATATTGATTGCATGTGATGTTTATCCTTTATGCATCTTATCTTGCTTTGATTGACGGTAGCATTATAAGATGATCTCTCACTAAAATTATCAAGAAGTGTTCTCCCTGAGTATGCACCGTTGCTAAAAGTTCGTAGTACCCAGACACCACGTGATGATCGAGTGTGATAAGTTCTACGTCCATCTACAACGGGTGCAAGCCAGTTTTGCACACGCAGAATACTCAGGTTAAACTTGACGAGCCTAGCATATGCAGATATGGCCTCGGAACACGGAGATCGAAAGGTCGAGCGTGAATCATATAGTAGATATGATCAACATAGTGATGTTCACCATTGAAAACTACTCCATCTCACGTGATGATCCGTTATGGTTTAGTTAATTTGGATCACATAATCACTTAGATGACTAGAGAGATATCTGTCTAAGTGGGAGTTTTTTAATATGATTAATTGAACTTAAATTTATCATGAACTTAGTACCTGATAGTATTTTGCTTGTCTATGTTTACTGTAGATAGATGGCTCGTGCTGTTGTTCCGTTGAACTTTAATGCGTTCCTTGAGAAAGCAAAGTTGAAAGATGATGGTAGCAATTACACGGACTGGGTCCGTAACTTGAGGATTATCCTCATTGCTGCACAGAAGAATTACGTCCTGGAAGCACCGCTGGGTGCCAGGCCTGCTGCAGGAGCAACGCCAGAAGTTGTGAACGTCTGGCAGAGCAAAGCTGATGACTACTCTATAGTTCAGTGTGCCATGCTTTACGGCTTAGAACCGGGTCTTCAACAATGTTTTGAACGTCATGGAGCATATGAGATGTTCCAAGAGTTGAAGTTAATATTTCAAGCAAATGCCCGGATTGAGAGATATGAAGTCTCCAATAAGTTCTATAGCTGCAAGATGGAGGAGAATAGTTCTGTCAGTGAGCACATACTCAAAATGTCTGGGTATAATAATCACTTAATTCAGCTGGGAGTTAATCTTCCGGATGATAGTGTCATTGAAAGAATTCTCCAATCACTGCCACCAAGCTACAAGAGCTTCGTGATGAACTATAATATGCAAGGGATGACTAAGACAATTCCTGAGCTCTTCTCAATGCTAAAAGCCGCGGAGGTAGAAATCAAGAAAGAGCATCAAGTGTTGATGGTCAACAAGACCACTAGTTTCAAGAAAAAGGGCAAAGGAAAGAAGAAGGGAAACTTCAAAAAGAACAGCAAGAAAGTTGCTGCTCAAGAGAAGAAACCCAAGTCTGGACCTAAGCCTGAAACTGAGTGTTTTTACTGCAAGCAGACTGGACACTGGAAGCGGAACTGCCCCAAGTATTTGGCGGATAAGAAGGATGGCAAGGTGAACAAAGGTATATGTGATATACATGTTATTGATGTGTACCTTACTAGAGCTCGTAGTAGCACCTGGGTATTTGATACTGGTTCTATTGCTAATATTTGCAACTCGAAACAGGGACTACGGAATAGGCGAGCACTGGCAAAGGACGAGGTGACGATGCGCATGGGAAACGGTTCCAAAGTCAATGTGATCGCGGTCGGCACGCTACCTCTACATCTACCTTCGGGATTAGTTTTAGACCTAAATAATTGTTATTTGGTGCCAGCGTTGAGCATGAACATTATATCTGGATCTTGTTTAATGCGAGACGGTTATTCATTTAAATCAGAGAATAATGGTTGTTCTATTTATATGAGTAATATCTTTTATGGTCATGCACCCTTGAAGAATGGTCTATTGTTGTTGAATCTCGACAGTAGTGATACACATATTCATAATGTCGAAGCCAAAAGATGCAGAGTTGATAATGATAGTGCAACTTATTTGTGGCACTGCCATTTAGGTCATATCGGTGTAAAACGCATGAAGAAACTCCATACAGATGGACTTTTGGAATCACTTGATTATGAATCACTTGGTACTTGCGAACCGTGCCTCATGGGCAAGATGACTAAAACACCGTTCTCCGGTTGTATGGAGAGAGCAACAGATTTATTGGAAATCATACATACAGATGTATGTGGTCCGATGAATGTTGAAGCTCGTGGCGGATATCGTTATTTTCTCACCTTCACAGATGATTTAAGCAGATACGGGTATATCTACTTGATGAAGCATAAATCTGAAACATTTGAAAAGTTCAAAGAATTTCAGAGTGAAGTTGAAAATCATCGTAACAAGAAAATAAAGTTTCTACGATCTGCTCGTGGAGGAGAATATTTGAGTTACGAGTTTGGTCTACATTTGAAGCAATGCGGAATAGTTTCGCAACTCACGCCACCAGGAACACCACAGCGTAATGGTGTGTCCGAACATTGTAATCGTACTTTACTAGATATGGTGCGATCTATGATGTCTATTTCCGATTTACCGCTATCGTTTTGGGGTTATGCTTTAGAGACGGCCGCATTCACATTAAATAGGACACCGTCAAAATCCATTGAGACGACACCTTATGAACTATGGTTTGGCAAGAAACCAAAGTTGTCGTTTCTGAAAGTTTGGGGTTGCGATGCTTATGTGAAAAAACTTCAACCTGATAAGCTTGAACCCAAATCGGAAAAATGTGTCTTCATAGGATACCCAAAGGAGACAATTGGGTATACCTTCTATCACAGATCCGAAGGCAAGACATTCGTTGCTAAGAATGGATCCTTTCTAGAGAAGGAGTTTCTCTCGAAAGAAGTGAGTGGGAGGAAAGTGGAACTTGATGAGGTAATAGTACCAGCTCCCTTATTGGAAAGTAGTTCATCACAGAAATCAGTTTCTGTGACACCTACACCAGTTAGCGAGGAAGATAATGATAATGATCATGAAACTTCAGATCAAGTTGTCACTGAACTTCGTAGATCAACCAGAATAAAATCCGCACCAGAGTGGTACGGTAATCCTATTCTGGAAGTCATGCTACTAGATCATGGTGAACCTACGAACTATGAAGAAGCGATGGTGAGCCCAGATTCCGCAAAATGGCTTGAAGCCATGAAATCTGAGATGGGATCCATGTATGAGAACAAAGTATGGACTTTGGTTGACTTGCCCGATGATCGGCAAGCCATTGAGAATAAATGGATCTTTAAGAAGAAGACTGACGCTGATGGTAATGTAACTGTCTATAAAGCTCGACTTGTTGCGAAAGGTTTTCGACAAGTTCAAGGGGTTGACTACGATGAGACATTCTCACCCGTAGCGATGCTTAAGTCTGTCCGAATCATGTTAGCAATTGCTGCATTTTATGATTATGAAATTTGGCAAATGGATGTAAAAACTGCATTCTTGAATGGATTTCTAGAAGAAGAGTTGTATATGATGCAACCAGAAGGTTTTGTTGATCCAAAAGGTGCTAACAAAGTGTGCAAGCTCCAGCGATCAATTTATGGTCTGGTGCAAGCTTCTCGGAGTTGGAATAAACGCTTTGATAGTGTGATCAAAGCATATGGTTTTATACAGACTTTTGGAGAAGCCTGTATTTACAAGAAAGTGAGTGGGAGCTCTGTAGCATTTCTGATATTATATGTGGACGACATATTATTGATTGGAAATGATATAGAATTTCTGGATAGCATAAAAGGATACTTGAATAAAAGTTTTTCAATGAAAGACCTCGGTGAAGCTGCTTACATATTGGGCATCAAGATCTATAGAGATAGATCAAGACGCTTAATTGGACTTTCACAAAGCACATACCTTGATAAAGTTTTGAAAAAGTTCAAAATGGATCAGGCAAAGAAAGGTTTTTTACCTGTGTTACAAGGTGTGAAATTGAGTCAGACTCAATGCCCGACCACAACAGAAGATAGAGAGAAAATGAAAAAGGTTCCCTATGCTTCAGCCATAGGCTCTATCATGTATGCAATGCTGTGTACCAGACCTGACGTATGCTTAGCAATAAGCTTGGAAGGAAGGTACCAAAGTAATCCAGGAGTGGATCACTTGACAGCGGTCAAGAACATCCTGAAATACCTGAAAAGGACTAAGGATATGTTTGTCGTATATGGAGGTGACAAAGAGCTAATCGTAAATGGTTACGTCGATGCAAGCTTTGACACTGATCCGGACGATTCTAAATCGCAAACCGGATACGTATTTTTTAAACGGTGGAGCTGTCAGTTGGTGCAGTTCTAAACAAAGCGTCGTGGCGGGATCTACATGTGAAGCGGAGTACATAACTGCTTCGGAAGCAGCAAATGAAGGAGTCTGGATGAAAGAGTTCATTTCTGATCTAGGTGTCATACCTAGTGCATCGGGACCAATGAAAATCTTCTGTGACAATACTGGTGCAATTGCCTTGGCAAAGGAATCCAGATTTCACAAGAGGACCAAGCATATCAAGAGACGCTTCAATTCCATTCGGGACCAAGTCCAAGTGGGAGACATAGATATTTGCAAGATACATACGGATCTGAATGTTGCAGACCCGTTGACGAAGCCTCTTCCACGAGCAAAACATGATCAGCACCAAGACTCCATGGGTGTTAGAATCATTACTGTGCAATCTAGATTATTGACTCTAGTGCAAGTGGGAGACTGAAGGAAATATGCCCTAGAGGCAATAATAAAGTTATTATTTATTTCCTTATATCATGATAAATGTTTATTATTCATGCTAGAATTGTATTAACCGGAAACATAATACATGTGTGAATACGTAGACAAACAGAGTGTCACTAGTATGCCTCTACTTGACAAGCTTGTTAATCAAAGATGGTTATGTTTCCTAACCATAGACATGAGTTGTCATTTGATTAACGGGATCACATCATTAGGAGAATGATGTGATTGACTTGACCCATTCCGTTAGCTTAGCACTTGATCGTTTAGTATGTTGCTTATGCTTTCTTCATGACTTATACAAAGTTCCTGCAACTATGAGATTATGCAACTCCCATTTACCGGAGGAACACTTTGTGTGCTACCAAACGTCACAACGTAACTGGGTGATTATAAAGGTACTCTACAGGTGTCTCCAAAAGTATATGTTGAGTTGGCATAAATCGAGATTAGGTTTTGTCACTCCGATTGTCGGAGAGGTATCTCTGGGCCTTCTCGGTAATACTCATCACCTAAGCCTTGCAAGCATTATAACTAATGAGTTAGTTATGAAATGATGTATTACAGAACGAGTAAAGAGACTTGCCGGTAACGAGATTGAACTAGGTATTGGATACCGACGATCAAATCTCGGGCAAGTAACATACCGATGACAAAGGGAACAACGTATGTTGTTATGCGGTTTGACCGATAAAGATCTTCGTAGAATATGTAGGAACCAATATGAACGTCCAGGTTCTGCTATTGGTAATTGACCGAGAGTAGTTCTAGGTCATGTCTACATAGTTCTCAAACCCGTAGGGTCCGCACGCTTAACGTTACGATGACAGTTTATTATGAGTTTATAAGTTTTGATGTACCGAAGTTTGTTCGAAGTCCCGGATGTGATCACGGACATGACGAGGAGTCTCGAAATGGTCGAGACATAAAGATCGATATATTGGAAGCCTATGTTTGGACTTCGGAAAGGTTCCGGATGAAAACGGGATTTTACCGGAACACCGGGGGGTTACCGGAACCCTCCCGGGGGGTCAATGGGCCTTGATGGGCCATAAGGGAGAAGAGGAGGGCCTGCCAGGGCAGGCCGCGCGCCCCCTCCCCCTCTAGTCCGAATAGGACAAGGAGAGGGGCGGCGGCGCCCCCCTCCTTCTTCCCCCTTCCCCAAGTCCTAATCCAACTAGGAAAGGGGGGGAAGTCCTACTCCCGGTGGGAGTAGGACTCCTCCAGGCGCGCCTCCCTAGGGCCGGCCGCACCCCCCCTTGCTCCTTTATATACGGGGGCAGGGGGGCACCCCATAACACACAAGTTGATCTACGGATCGTTCCTTAGCCGTGTGCGGTGCCCCCCTCCACCATATTCCACTTCGGTCATATCGTCGCGGAGCTTAGGCGAAGCCCTGCGCCGGTGAAGTCATGTCGTCGCGGAGCTTAGGCGAAGCCCTGCGTCGGTGGAGCATCATCATTGTCACCACACCGTCGTGCTGACGGAACTCATCCCCGACGCTTTGCTGGATCGGAGCCCGGGGATCGTCATCGAGCTGAACGTGTGCTAAAATCGGAGGTGCCGTGCGTTCGGTACTTGGATCGGTTGGATCGTGAAGACGTACGACTACATCAACCGCGTTGTTATAACGCTTCCGCTTACGGTCTACGAGGGTACGTGGACATACACTCTCCCCTCTCGTTGCTATGCCATCACCATGATCTTGCGTGTGCGTAGGAAATTTTTTGAAATTACTACGTTCCCCAACAGATATGGGTAGTACAAGAGTAGATCTACCACGAGATCAGAGAGGCTAAACCCTAGAAGCTAGCCTATGGTATGATTGTTGTTCGTCCTACGGACTAAAACCCTCCGGTTTATATAGGCACCGAAGAGGGCTAGGGTTACACAAAGTCGGTTACAATGGTAGGAGATCTACATATCCGTATCGCCAAGCTTGCCTTCCACGCCAAGGAAAGTCCCATCCGGACATGGGACAAAGTCTTCAATCTTGTATCTTCATAGTCCAGGAGTCCGGTCGAAGGTGATAGTTCAGCTATCCGGACACCCCCTAATCCGGGACTCCCTCAGTAGCCCCCGAACCAGGCTTCAATGACGATGAGTCTGGCGCGTAGATTGTCTTCAGCATTGCAAGGCGGGTTCTTCTCCAAATCCTATGCACCTATTGAATAGCATCCAGCTTCTCATAAATATCGCACTCCTTGGCTTCTACACCCAATAATGGCCACCTTCCACGTGTTGAATGAATGCGAAAAGCCAGGGTTTCTTTACTTTTACCCCCTAGCTGCGCAAATGAGCCGTCTATAAAAGATACGAGGATCCAGATCTGAATCACACCATCCTCCCTCCGCGAGCATTCATCGGTACGCCTCTGACAAAAATCCATTCCATCACGGACAGTCGACGCGGCTCCTCCTCTCGCGCTCCCAGCCCTCAGCCTGGAGATTGGGAGAGATGCTCAGTCCCGCATAGCGAGCTAGTGACGCTCCAAACCAAGGGATTTCTTCCCCCAGCCTTCATGGTTCTGGTTCGAGCCGGACTCGCCACCTATAAGGGCGGAAAGCAAGCGGAGAGCGTCCCCGATCCCTCCAAAGGGGAGCGGGTATGCTTCGTCTCTTATCTGATAAGAGGGCTCAGATTTCCAATTCATCCGTTTCTCCGGGGGCTCCTGGAGTTCTACGGCCTCCAGTTGCACAACCTCACGCCTGCTTCCATTTTGCATATTGCGGGCTTCGTGGCCCTTTGCGAGCTGTTTTTAGGCATCGAGGCTCATTTCGCGCTGTGGAAGAGATTGTTTTGGCTTGTACCCCGCTCTCACAAGGGGTCAATATATCAAGTGGGCGGAGCCGAGCTATGGCGCATCGCCGGGACCGGATATCTATCCGGAACCCCGAAGAAGGCGTCCAAAGACTGGCCTTTGGAATGGTTTTATATAGAAGACGTCCCGCTGCCGGATCCTGTTCGGATTGGCCTCCCGGAGTTCAGTAATGCTCCCTTGAAGAAACGCCTAAGTTGGCGTCCGCGGAGCCCCCAGTGGGAAAATGACAGGGACGTCCTTTACCTGATGAGCCGAATAAGGTTGTTGGCTCATTCCGGACTGACCATGATCGGGGTCATGGCCATATGCGTTATGCAGGGGGTACAACTGCTCCAGTATAGGGGCCACCCCATGTGGGATTTCAACGGGGAGGATGATGCCACCCGTCACGGCCGTAAGGGGCCGGGATCGGTCGCCGATCTGGTGAAGATCTTGTCCGCGTTGTACAAAGGGGAAGAGGAGGATTTTCTCCGCATCAGTCCACTGAACGGATTTTCTATGAACAATCCTCGAAGCTTGGTAAGCGGACATTTCTTTCTGCCCATCCGATCCATATTCCGATGGTTAAGTATCTCATTTTGTGATTTCGACGTAGGAACTGCGCTGGGCTGTAAAAGATATAAACAGCCCGTCTCCACAACCCGAGGATCCGGGACGGTCCCTCAACCCGGCTTCCCAAGAAGACCCGGACATAAAGGTGGAGCTGATCGATGGGGTATTTCACCAACTTAGCATCGACAATGCTTTGGTCGCCATTACGGCCGATTACCCCGGAATATTTCCAGCCTCACAGGTAACTGCGACCGAAGTCCCAATACCATGACCCATCCGTGCTTATTTCTGATCACCATATACCAATGGTGTTTCGCAGGGGGTGCCTTTGAGGCGGGAAGCCGAGACCGCGGCGGCTGGCCAACAAGGGGCAGCACGGCCCAGCAGGCTAAAAAGAAGTGCGGTCCGGATTGAAACGCCGCCGCAATGGTATGGCGTGCCACCGTGTTCCAAGGTTTGATTCCTGGAAGGCATACTAACGCTTGTGATCTTTTCAGGAAAAAGAGCGCTCGCCGGACTGTGTCCGGAGAGGTTGCCAATCGAGCCTCCGCCAGCCAGGCTCCAAAGCCAGGTCCAGAAGCGGAGGCGAACACGAGGCGTGCGTCGGATGCTCCTCCAACGGAGGATGCCGACAGATTGTCCGCCACCAACTCTGAGGTGGATAGTGCCATGAATCATAGGCGCCGCCGGCCAGTTCTTCGTGACGCATGTTTCTCCCAAGAGGCATTGAATGCCTTTAATTCGGGAGATGCGCACCTCCGTGCCGCTCAAGATGGTCTAGCTAGAGCCACGGAGCAGTATGTAAAAGACATACGGGTGAGGAATTTTGACAGTTATATATGCCAGTAGCCCCCGAGACTTAAAATAGTTAGAATAACTGATTTAAGGATCATATGTTACGCAGGATCTTACAGAAAAGAATACCCGTCTGTCCCAGGAGCTTGAAGAGTGCAAGGCCCAACTTGAGGCTGCACTAGCCGCTACAGGGGAAGCCACAAAGACCCCCGCTGGTAATATATGCTTCAAAAGATAAGTAGTTTGTGAAGTGCGGCGTGTGTATAAACCTGACAATAATATTGCAGATGGCGCCGGGATAGATCCGGACAAGCAACAACTCTTACGCCAGTTAAAGGCCGGCGAGAGTGTGCTTACCAGGGTGAGGCAAGAGAAAAATAATCTCCAAGATGCCAACACCTAGCTGGGTGAGGCACTAAAGGATGTTCGTGCCCAGCTGTCTGACTCCGTTAAGGAGAATCGGCGGCTTTGTCGCGACATTTTTAGTAAGTGCTTGAACGAACTTTGAAAAAGAGTTCGGCGAGGATGTCGACTAATAGAGATATGTCTGTAGGTATGCTCACAGGTCGTCCTGCGAAGGAAATGCCCGCTTCTACGGGTGACCTTCTTCTCGAGCTGTTGCAACTGCACGAACGAGTTCGGTAGGTGATGAAAGGCGTTGCCTAGGCCTTGTTGCCATCTATCTCCCTGCCCAAAGGCCTTGGAGAGCTTGCAGAGAGGCTTCAGGGAGCACAGCGACGCTTCCGGTTATGGAAGATATCGGCCTGCCTTCAAGGCGCCAGGGAGGCCTGGGCCATGGTGAAGACGCGGTACACGAAGGCTGACCCAAACCACATGGCCGAGGTCGGACCTGTCGGACCCGATGGGAAGGAGATCCCTGTGAGCTTAGTGTACGGCCAAGTAGAATTGGCCGCAAAGTATTCCCAGCAGGACTGTAAACTAGACAACCTATTAGATGGCATTGAAGAGGAACACAATCAGTCAAGTTGACTATATAATGTAAGGTGACATGTAAAATGCCTTCTAGCCGGATTGTAGATCGTTTTTCGTAGCGGACCTTTTCGCTTCAACCTCTGGACCCAATAGTTTGGAGTGTGTCTGAATACCCTCGCGGTTATAAAAACCGGCGCATGCGCGGAGACCAGTCGTAGGGGTCATTAGTGCTTTATCAGACAAGTGCCCAACTAGTTATGTTATATTACATGGTTAGTAAGAAACATCTTCCAGGGATAATAGTTCTGTTAGGGGTTCCGTTCCTTGGGAGGCATGCCCTAAAGTGCATGTCCGGACTGCGAAAAGAGCAGAAAAACATCTGGGGGCAGGTAAATGAATAGGTAAGAAATCATCTTTTAGTTCACCGACCGAATATTCCCTTAAGAACGCTAGCTTTCGGCTTCACCCAGTCTGAGGTATACATCCGGCTGACCCGGCAGTAACAATCGCAGAGGTGCTCCCTTTACCACCTAGCCGAATAATCGGGAACGTAGGGGTAAGCACAGGAGCCAGGCAACCCAGCTTGGCCAAAACTTAAGTCATATCGATGCATATAATGGTGAATAAAAGGTACATGCGGAAGTGTGACACATGTGTTGGGCATAAAGCCCGTATTAATAAGCTTCTATTAAAGAAGCCCCCAGGTATAATGAGCGCGGGTAGCGCGTCAAGTGTGTGCGAACAATGCGCAGATGAGTCTCCAAAGGCTGCAAGAAAAGGGAGGGAGAAGGAGAGGAATAAAAGACAGCTAATGTATAAAATATAGACGGAGGAAGGAGACGAACTCAGAATCCAGCGCTAGGCGTAGAATCTTCGGAGACGGGCTGCGTTCCATGGGTTCGGCTCGAGTCGGTTATCCGATGCGTTTCGCAGACGGTACGCTCCGGTCAGGACTTGGTCAATGATGAAGGGACCTTCCCATTTGGGCTTGAGTTTGTCCTTTTTCTTGTCCAGCAGGTGTAGAACTAATTCGCTGACATTGTAAGCTTTGGCCCGTACTTCTCTGCTTTGATATCTTCGAGCCTGCTGTTGATAGAATGCGGAACGAGCTTTTGCTACGTCGCGCTCCTCCTCCAAGGCGTCCAAACTGTCTGACCAATCAAGCTCGGCTTCTCTTTCTTCGTACATGCGCACGTGAGGCGAGTCATGAATTATGTCGCAGGGCAAAACTGCCTCTGCACCGTATACCATAAAAAATGGTGTGAATCCGGTAGTGCGATTTGGCGTGGTCCGCAGCCCCTAGAGTACGGAATCGAGCTCCTCTACCCAGTGCGTATTAGATTCCTTGAGGGACCGCACTAATCTGGGTTTAATGCCGCTCATGATTAGACCATTTGCTCGCTCGACTTGACTGTTAGTTTGAGGGTGATAGACTGAAGCGTAGTCGAGCTTGATGCCCATGTTTTTGCACCAGATTTTAACCTTGTCGGCCGTGAAGTTCGTGCCGTTATCAGTAATGATGCTATGGGGGACTCCGTAACGGTGTACTACCCCTGATATGAAGTCTATCACCGGTCTGGATTTGGCCGTCTTAACAGGCTTGGCCTCTATCCATTTGGTGAATTTATCCACCATGACCAATAGGTATTTTTGCTTGTGGGTTCCTCCTTTAAGGGGTCCAACCATGTCAAGCCCCCAGACCGCAAACGGCCAGGTGATGGGTATAGTTTTGAGGGCGGTGGGTGGCATGTGGCTTTGATTAGCAAAGATCTGGCAACCGACACATCGTTGGACTAAGTCCTGAGCATCTGCCCGAGCCGTTGGCCAATAAAATCCTATACGGAGGGCCTTGCCTACAAGGGCCCGGGCTGCGGCATGGTGCCCACCCAGTCCGGCATGAATTTCAGCCAGAAGATTCCGCCCTTCCTCTTCGAAGATACACCTTTGAAGGACTCCGGTTGTGCTTTTCTTATAAAGCTCTCCCTCGTGGACTTTATAGGCTTTAGAGCGCCGCACTATGCAGCGTGCCTCGTTTTGGTCCTCGGGGAGTTCCTGCCTGGTTAGGTAGGCTATGAATGGTTCCGTCCATGGGGCGATGACTGCCATTATTTCATGGGCTGAAGGTGTTACTTCGTTGGCAGACCGACCGATTATGTCAGAGTGTTCGGTGTGGGGCAGTACGGTTGGGTTCGGATTGTTGTTTACGGACTCCCCCTCCCATAGTACGGATGGCTTGAACAGCCGCTCCATGAAGATGTTGGGCGGGACGGCATCGCGCTTTGCGCCAATGCGTGCCAATACGTCTGCCGCCTGGTTATTATCCCGGGCTATATGGTGAAATTCGAGCTCTTCAAACTGAGCTAACATTTTTAGGATGGCATTGCGGTAAGCTGCCATTTTCGGATCCTTAGCATCGAAGTCTCCATTTATTTGGGTTATCGCGAGGTTTGAATCCCCGCACAGCTCTAGGCGTTGAATGCCCATGGAGACTGCCATCCGGAGGCCATGTAGAAGGGCCTCGTATTCGGCTACGTTGTTGCAGTCCGTGTACATTATCTGGAGTACGTATTGAACTGTGTCTCCGGTTGGGGACGTCAGAACGATGCCTGCCCCCAGGCCGGCCAACATTTTGGAGCCATCGAAGTGCATGATCCAATTGGAATATGCGCCATACTCTTTAGGGAGTTCGGCTTCAGTCCATTCGGCGACGAAGTCGGCCAAAACTTGCGACTTATTAGCTCGCCATGGCTTATAGGTTATGTCGAATGGGAGGAGCTCGATGGTCCATTTGGCAATCCTCTCCCATGGCCTGTCTCTTGGGTTTGGAAAAACGCCGAAGAGCCTGTTTGACTGGCTTGAATCCTTTCAGGATATTTAGGCTGTGCTCGGCCAGCCGGCGTGGGATTCCTGGCATGTCTGAAGGGTGCCAGGAAAAAATGTCCCAATTTTCGCGTAGGAATTCTCATAGTGCGGCGTCTACATCATGGTTTAATTGTGCCCCGATGGAGGCGGTTTTTGTAGGGTCCTTTGGATGGACTTGGAATTGGACTATTTCGTCCGCTGGTTTAAAAGAGGTGGACTTGGATCTCTTATCGAGTATCACATCGTCCCTGTTCACCATGGAGCGCAGTGCAGTGAGTTCCTCAGCCACTAGGGCTTCAGATAGTGCCTCAAGGGCCAGTGCGGCTGTCTTGTTTTCGGCGCAGAGTGCTATGTCCGGGTCACTGGTAAGAGTGATGATTCCGTTGAGCCCGGGCATTTTGAGCGTCATGTACCCGTAATGGGGTATAGCTTGAAAAATTGTAAATGCCTCTCGCCCTAATAAAGCGTGATATCCGCTGCTGAACGGGGCCACTTGGAACGTGACCTCCTTGGACCTGTAATTATCCGGCGTGCCGAATACCACATCCAGTGTGATTTTTCCTGTACAGCATGCTTCCCGACTGGGGATTATTCCTCTAAAGGTTGTGCTGCTTCGCTCAATGCGGCTCCAGTCTATTTCCATTTTTCAGAGGGTTTCCTCGTAAATGAGGTTCAGTCCGCTGCCGCCGTCCATGAGTACCTTGGTAAGGCGAAAGCCATCCACTATTGGACTGAGGACCAATGCGGCTGGTGCTCGGGTTGTTCGGAATTTAGGTTCGTCACTGGCATTAAAGGTAATAGCCGTGTCACTCCATGGGTTTATTGTTGCAAGCTGGTAGAATTCGGCAAGGCTACGGAGTGTTCGTTTTCACATATTATTTGATGCGAAAGTCTCAAAGACTGTTAATACCGTACTGATATCCTTGGGCTGGTGCTCTGGAGCTAGAAGTTCTTCGCCACTTTTGGCCACCTGCCGTAGTATCCAACATGTTCTGAGGCTATGAGTTGGAGTGGCGCCCTCTGTACTATGAATTTTGCAGGGTACGTTGAGCCATCCCTCCAGTACGGTTCCATGCCCTTTAGAGGGTTTTTGCTTTTTGGTATTTAACTCAGGTGCCTGGTGATGATGCACCCTTTTATTTCGGACTAGGGTTGTATTCAGGGCCGGAGTATCCCAAAATTTTATTTCGGTTTTCCAGACGCTCTCCATTGCACAGTACTTTCATACTATGGACGCCAAGTTAGTAAAGCGTGTGATTTCACGACGACTTATGGCGTTTAGGATTCCCTTGTCCGTGCAATTTTTGCAGAAGAATGAAATTGTGTCCTCCTCGCGGCAATCCTTTATCTTGTCCATAACCAGGAGGAATCTGGCCCAGTAATGGTGTACTGTTTTAGCGGGCTCTTGCCAGATTTGGGATAGATCGCTTATGTTTGGGTGGGCGGGTGGAATTAAATTCGGAGCCCCGCCCAGTCTAAGACTCAGGGGCCAAGAAGACTCCGAACTTGGAAGCTTGGGTTTTTGGATGTTGTCCAATGAATCTGGCCCACTGCCTGACTTTAGGTTCAGGGCTTGAGTGACGTTCGTCCCGCCGCGGGAATCCAGCATAGAGGTGTCGGGAATCCGGACATAGCCAGTCCTTAAGATAGAAGAAGGGTCGCCGTATTGTTCCTCTACCACAACAATGTGGTGGGTAGCCTATGGAGAGTTGATTTCTCTCAGATCGGGTTTAGGCCCAACTTGATCATAGTCTGTAGCGACTCCCAGGACGGCGATGCGATCCAAGAGCTCGTTTAAGGAAGAGAGCTCCATCGGATCTAACTTCTCGGCGAGTTCCGAGTTAACGTGAAGATTGCTTTTGATGACCAGAGAAGTCATCGTCGGCGTGGCGGCCGAACAGGCGGTCATGAGAAAACCGCCTAGCCGGAGGGTTTGGCCGGTGGCCAAAGCTCCTTTAGCAACGGTGCCGTCTTTAAAGGCGGGATGAGGCATCCTTCCTGACGGCGACAACATAGAGGAACTCTCACTGAAAGCACCAATGTCGGTGTCAAAACCGGCGGATCTCGGGTAGGGGGTCCCGAACTGTGCGTCTAGGCGAATGGTAACAGGAGACAAGGGACACGATGTTTTTACCTAGGTTTGGGCCCTCTCGATGGAGGTAAAACCCTACTCCTGCTTGATTAATATTGATGATATGGGTAGTACAAGAGTAGATCTACCACGAGATCAGAGAGGCTAAACCCTAGAAGCTAGCCTATGGTATGATTGTTGTTCGTCCTACGGACTAAAACCCTCCGGTTTATATAGGCACCGAAGAGGGTTAGGGTTACACAGAGTCAGTTACAATGGTAGGAGATCTACATATCCGAATCGCCAAGCTTTCCTTCCACGCCAAGGAAAGTCCCATCCGGACACGGGACGAAGTCTTCAATCTTGTTTCTTCAAAGTCCAGGAGTTCGGCCGAAGGTGATAGTTCGGCTATCCGAACACCCCCTAATCAGGGACTCCCTCACTACTCTCTTCACCAATTCATATGATGGTGAACTGTTCATATGCCAAATTTATGTGGATGGCATTATCTTCGGCTGCACAAGATATAGTGATGAGTTTAGCTTCATGATGCAAGAGCAATATCAAATGTCTATGATAGGAGAGCTCAAATTCTTCCTTGGTCTTCAAATTCGTCAACAACACAATGGCATCTTCATTTCACAAGAGAAGTATCTCAAAGACTGCCTGCAGAAGTTTGGAATGCAAGATTGCAAGGGATACCAGATGCCAATGTCAACCAATGGACATTTGAGTACTGACGACAATGGTAAAGAGTTTGATCAAAAGGTATACCGCTCCATGCACTACTAGAAAAAGGGCTATAGATGGGATTGACACTAATGGCGCACCAGACAAGCAGTGCGCCATTAGTATATACTAATGGCGCACCACCTTCTGATATGCCATTAGAGTTGAAACTACTAATGGCGCACCTGGCCCAAGGTGCGCCATTAGTATCAATTTTTTTTTGAACTAGTGCGCCTGTCCAAACATACTAATGGCGCATCCAGACTCAGTGCGCCATTACTAGTTGTAACTAGTAATGGCGCACCTGTCGGAATATGCGCCACTAATGTTGTTTTTTATTATATTTTTTATTCCTTTTTTTTGCAAAACTACTAATGGCGCACTGTTCCACCGTGCGCCATTACTAGTTTAAACTAGTAATGGCGCACTATGGAACAGTGCACCATTAGTATGTTTTTTTTGCAAAACTACTAATGGCGCACCACCAGAAGGTGCGCCATTAGTAACCTGGATTACTAATGGCGCATTTAGAGTTGGTGCGCCATTAGTAAGTGGGCAGCAACAAGATATTTTGGACAGCCTCTCCTACCCACACTCACTTTCTCCCCACTTCATTCTCTCCACCGCCTCCTCCTTGTCTCGGGTGCCTCCTCTTTTTCACCAAATTTCCACCATAGATTCATTCAAATTAAGTGGTTAAATTACCTTGTTTTGATAGGTAAGTAAGGGGGGAAGCTATATTTATGTTGTTCTCCCTACAACAATGTGCACATCCACTTTTAATGGCCTAGCTAGATCTATGTATGTTCGTGGTGTTGCATATGTTTGTGGTGTTGCATATGTGTTTGTGTTTGGAGGTGTACCGGTATTTGAAATGCGATAGTTGCCAATATTTTGCCGGAATGTTGATTCATTTCCGTTTCGGCGAGAATTTTGGCATTAAGCATTCTTTTTGGTCCTATTTTTAGGGAAAGTCATGCCAAATTTTTTCTTGGTTCTAAAATATCATTTTGCTCTACCCCGCAGGCGACCATGGTCCGCACGATGACCGAAGGCATCGTGAATAGGTTTTTGAGGTCCGCGAAGGCCGAGATGCTTCAAAAGAACGAGACGGAGATAAGATGTCCGTGTCGAAGATGCAAGCTGAAGAGCCTTATTGCGGACCCGGATTCCGGGCAGGTGCGGGACCACCTGCTCTTGCGTTGTTTCATGGATGGCTATCGGTGGCAAGGTGATGAAGATGACTACAAAGTCGTCCGTGGGGGCCGGGCAATAAATGAGGAAGGGCAGCAAGACAACCACCGCGGCTCGGGCGGGCGAGAAGACGAAGAATCCCCAGGAGATGATCATGACAGTGATGCTGTACACAGTCATCATGTAGAAGATGCAGGACATGATGATGAGGAAGATGCCGGAGCAGACGACGGGCATGATCATGAAGATGATGATGCCAGCGGAGCAGGCGACGCTGGACCATCGATGGGCTGGGTGCAGGACCCTCATATTCAAGAGCTGCTTCTCAAGCAGACGGATAACGCAAGAGCTGCCGCCCGAGAGAAAGCCAAGATGGATCAACTTGAGTTAGACGCGGTTACTCCATTGTATGAAGGATGAAGGCCCGAGGATACCCGCCTGAAAGTAACGCTCATGGCTCTAAAGGTAAAACACAAAATGACCGACGCATGCTTCGACGAGAACATGTCATTCTGGCACGAACGTCTTCCCAAGGGGAACAAGTGCCCGACCAGTTTGGAGGAGGCGAAGAAAATTGTGTGTCCTCTGGATTTACCGCACGTGAAATACCATGTGTGCATGAACAATTGCATCATTTATCGGGACGAGCACGCGGAGTCTACCATATGTCCGGTGTGCGGCGTCACTCGATACAAGAAGAGGAAGAAAGCTCCTCGAAAAGTGGTGTGGTACTTTTCGATCACTCCTCGTCTCCAGCGGTATTTCGCAGACCCTAAGGTAGCAAAGCTCCTGCGTTGGCACGCGGATAGGGAGGAGAAGAAGCAAGAAGATGACGTAAATGATCCGGAGATAGATAAAAAAGACAAGATGCTGAGTCACCCTAAGGATGCGAGCCAGTGGCAAGCGTTGAACTTCGAAGACCCAGAATTTGGGAAGGATCCAAGGAACATCGTGCTGGGCGCGAGCACCGATGGAGTCAATCCGTTTGGCAGCCAGAGAAGCACACATAGCACCTGGCCTGTGTTTGTGTGGATGTACAACCTTCCCCCTGGTTGTGCATGAAGAGGAAGTACATTCACATGAGTATGCTAATTGAAGGGCCGAAACAACCAGGGAACGACATCAGTCTGTATCTGGGGCTGCTGAAAGAGGAGCTTGACACGCTGTGGAAAACGCCAGCCAATACGTGGGACGCCGCAGAGAAAGAATATTTCCCTATGAGAGCCGCACTGCTCACGACGGTGCACGACTATCTCGGTTACGGATATCTCGCGGGGCAGGTAGTCCACGGATTTTCTGGATGCGTAAGGTGCATGGATGACACAACGTATCGCCAGCTAGATAGAGATCCCGGGTCTTCAAAAACTATGTTCATGGGACATCGAAGGTGGCTTCGCGACGATGACCCGTGGAGGAAACGCAAGGATCTGTTCGATGGTGAAACCGAACCCCGAAAACGCCCGTGTACGAGGAGCGGCGAGGAAATAGACAAGATGTTGAAAAATTGGAAAGACTGCCCACTGCCGGGAAAGAAGCAAATGGCGCCAGAGCCGGGAAAGAAGCGAAAGGCGCCAGAGCCGCTGCTGAAGGTACGGAAAACGAGGTCTGTTTTCTGGGACTTGTTGTACTGGAAGATCCACCGTGTGCCTCACAGCCTTGATGTCATGCATATCACGAAGAACGTGTGCGAGAGTCTGCTTGGTACCCTGCTCAACATGCCAGAGAGGACCAAAGATGGGCCGAAAGCAAGGGCAGACTTGAAATCAATGGGCATCAGGCAGGAGCTTCACGCTAATGATGATGATGATGATGATGATGAGGCGAAGCAGGACACAGAAAGTCGTCGCAAAGGCAAAAAGGCCAAGAAGACCGGAAATGACTACCCTCCCGCGTGCTTCACTCTAAGTCAGGAGGAGATCGAGCAGTTTTTCACCTGCCTCCTAGGAGTAAAACTTCCTTACGGTTACGCGGGGAAGATAAGCAGATACCTAAACCCGGTGAAGCAGAAGTTCAGTGGGATGAAGTCTCACGACTGTCACGTGCTGATGACGCAGATACTTCCAGTTGCAATCCATGGGATCACGGACGCGCACGTCCGTGAAACGCTATTTGGCCTATGCAACTTTTTAGACGTCATCTCTCGGAAGTCGATTGGCGTGAGGCAACTCAGAAGGCTACAGGAAGAGATCGTGGTGATACTATGCGAGCTTGAGATGTACTTCCCGCCCGCATTCTTCGATGTTATGGTGCATCTGCTGGTCCATATAGTGGAGGATATCATCCAACTCGGGCCGACGTTCCTGCACAGCATGATGCCGTTCGAAAGGATGAATGGTGTCATCAAAGGATACATTCGCAACATGTCACGTCTAGAGGGAAGTATAGCCAGGGGCTTTCTGACCGAAGAGTGCATCTCCTACTGCACGAATTATCTAGGCATCGAGACCCCCATTGGTCTGCCCGTCAACAGGCACCTCGGCAGGCTCGCTGGATGGGGTCACCGCGAGGGTCGCCGCGAAATGCATGTCGACTTAGAGGGTCGACTCGCTGACTTTGAAAGAGCAAACCTAGTCATGCTACAACACATAGACGTGGTCGATCCTTGGGTGGTAGAGCACAAAACCTTTATTAAGAAGACGTACAATGACCGAGGCCAACAGAGGACGAACGGAGATATAATCAAAGAGCACAACTCATGTTTCACGCATTGGTTCAAGAAGAAGCTTCTGTCGTACCCTTTACATGAGGATTCTTCCGCAGAAGAACAACTCATATTCGCCTTGTCACAGGGCGCCGAGCACAACTTGATGACCTATGAGGAATACGATATCAACGGCTACACATTCTACACCGAGGCCAAGGACATGAAGAGCGATGGTTATCAGAACTCCGGGGTAACGATGGAATCCTACACCGGTAACGGCAAGGACAGATACTACGGAAGGATCGAGGAGATATGGGAGCTGAGCTACGCTGGAGAGAAGGTCCCGATGTTCCATGTCAGATGGGCGAAGAGCGTCCTAAAAGAAGACCGGTATTTCACCACCATGGTTATACCCGAAGCCAAATCCAAGACCGCGGGCGCAAACGTCACCGCAAAAAATGAGCCATGGGTACTGGCTTCCCAAGTGGACCAATGCTTCTTCATTACCGACCCGTCAAAGCCCAGTCGTGTTGTCGTGAGGAGAGGCAAAAGGAAGATCATCGGAATGGATGGAGTAGCCAATGAGCAAGACTTCGACAAGTACGGCGACCCGAGGATCGAACATGACGACGATGATGAAGTAGCAGCATACACCACAAGAACAAGCAGGACCACCCTACCTAAAGGACGTCCGTTCCACAGAAGAACTCCATTAAAGAAGGGCAAGAAGATTGTGAACAGATAGCTAGCTAAGATCGATTGTATTTAAATCATAGCCTTCATTTCTCGATTGTATTTCATGGGCACTTTTTGAACTATCATGAATATTTTTAAATTTCATGGACACTCGATCTCGATCCCCCTCCATCTCGATCGCTATCCCACCTCGCCAGATCCGGTCCCCCTCGCGGCCGAGCACCCCCCGGTCCACCGGCCGCCGCCACCGAGCACCCCCCGGTCCACCGGCCCGCACCCTCGATTCCCTACTCAACCGCCGCCGCCGACCCCCCGCACCCCTCCCCTACTCAACCACCGCCGCCGACCCCCCGCACCCCGCGCACCCTCCCCCGCTCCACCGGCATTACTGTTTGATGATATTTTTTAAAAATTATTACTGTCTTATTAAAAAAATATTACTGTTATGATTTAAACAAGTTTGAACATATTTAAACACAAATAAGTATCAAACAACATTTTAAATGCATAAAAAAATTGTGGAGCCTGGGAATCGAACCCAGGACCTCCTAGTGTGAGAACTGGTTGTTGACCAGCCGAGCTAGTAGAGGGAACTTGGTGTGGATCAGGTCAGGTGGAAGATAACCTGTTGGCTCGAGCAGAAATCAAAAAAAAAATACTAATGGCGCACCAGGGTGAGGTGCGCCATTAGTATGGATGTACTTATGGCACACCGAGGGGTGGTGCGCCATTAGTATTGTGCCGCCCCCATCCATATTTCCTCCCCGGCTATCCCCTCTCTCTCCCTCGCCCTCGCCCTCGATCCCCTTGCCCTCTCCTCTCCCGACGCCGCTGCCCCGCCGCCTCGATGCCGCCCCGATGCTGCGACACCGCCCCGTCGACCTCGTCTCCGCCCCGACGCCGCGACGCCGCGACGCCGCCCCCTCCTCTCCCAACGCCGCCGCCCCGCTGCCCCATCGTCCTCGTCTCCTTGGTGCCGCTCTCCCCGTCGCTCCACCTCGTTGGACGCCATCGCCCCGCCGCCCTCGTCGCCCGTGGCCCGGACGCCGCCCCGTCCACACCACCGTCGCCGGAGCACCACCACCACCTGGACCTCGTCGCCTCCCGGACCTCGTCGCACCACCACCACCCGGACCTCGTCGCCCCACCTCGTCGCCCCGTCCACACCATCGCCCCCGTGAGCTCCCCATCCTCCTCTCCCCCTCTCCCCCTCGCATTCAGATTCAGTCAGATTCAGATTCAGTCATGTACCCACGTTATAGGTTCCAGAACTAAAAACTTGATGAGCTCGATGATTTGGATGCTGTTATATATGATTACAGTCTTTCACAGATCAATATACTGTTGATATATTACATATATTGCAGTTAAATTTCGATTTTAGCAGTCATCAATTAATTTGCAGTATGTAGCAGTCTGCAATGAATGTGTCTAAGTTTCTGCAGACATGCCCTTTCTGCTGGTAGTGGTACCCATCATTTTTTTGCAATGATAGTTAAACTCCAAATCGATGCTTGAGGGCAGCAGACGATAATCTCTCTAGGTTTTCTAAGCAATGTATTCAAGAATTAAGTGCGCCGGGGGCATTTTTACCTTTCTTAGTACTGAAGATCTCCGGTTGGGTTTATAAGTGAAGCAAGTTCTGTAAGGCATTTTCAGTACTGAAGATCTCGAGAGCTGCCGGCTAGAGTACACACACTACAGTTGTAGGTGTTTGAGAGAGACCCTTTCTTTTGCTTTTTTTGTTTTTGTGAATTGTGCATCTTCAGTTGTTTGGTTTTTTGTCCCCGATAAATTCAGTCATGTCCTTGTGGTTAACATCATCCAAATCATCGAGCTCATCAAGTGTTTAGTTCTGGAACCTATAACGTGGGCGGAATTAACTTTGGATTTTCTGCATTTAACTAAAAAACCCATAAAGAGTACAGTTCATTATTGAATAAAATGAAATGGCAGTTTATTTAGAAATTTGGAGCAGTTGTTCTATGGTTTTTTTTATCACAAAAAGTCTGATTATATAAGCGAAAACAATTGTTAGCTTGTAGATGTTGTGGTGGTTCACTTGGGGGTATGTGTAGCAGTTAGCAAAAACAGAGGACTAAAGTGCTCTGTTTTGGCAAACCAGTGCATGCATGCCTTTTTTCTTCTTCATTTTTTTTCACTGACGACGAATGCTGGCAACTCGACAGCAGCTAGCTAGCAGGTGTTCCTTTACAAGCATAGTAGAGCATAGTATGGATTCTAATGTTCAACTCTGACTAAACAGGTTCTGCAAACAGTCTTTTATTGCACTTGACTGAAGAAGTAGGTGTCTGCTATATCCTGCACTTGAGGTGAGTTGTGTTCTCAGGTTTACATTGCAATGGGCACTCTTCTTGTAAACACAAATTCAGATTTATATACAATATGCTGGCATGACTGTTTTTATTAGGCAGGACAGTGCAGTAGTTGATGTATCTTGGGTTGATTATAAAGTTGCTTGGGTTTAATATTACCCAGCATGATGATGTATCAATGTAGCGTTAGCATATGATCCAAGTGCTAGTACTGCTAGTAAATAGCTAATACAGTTAATGAAGAAGAAAAAAAAACTGCTAGTACAGTTAATGAAGAAGAAAAATATGTGTTCTGAAATACTGAGAGCAGAAACACTTACTACATACATATGCTCAAGAAACACTTACTAACCAGAAAAGGTTTTGACTTGAAATGTTAATAGCACAGAGAGCACCACAAGTTAAACACCTCAATCTGTTAGTATTTGTCTGCATTTTCTCACATTCTTCTTGTATCTGATCCAGTATTGCTTGTAGTGGTTTGTCCAAAATGTTGAATGATACTGCTTGGAGATGCATATATTGTTTCACCTCTTCACATGCCAATGTATTTTCCATGTTGTGATGGAGGCCTTTTTTGCCTTGTCCACCCGAGAGGCCCTTGAGTTTGCTGGAATGTCGATTAACTTCCGTTCCAGCAAATTCGGGTACTCCATATGTCCTATTTTCAGCAAAGGTCATGCTGAAATTTTCCGTGAATTTTAGCAGGACTTTGCTAAAAATAGGACATATGGGGTACTTGTGACTAGTGATGAAAGCTTAGGCTTTTAGGGTGCCTCGGCGTCGAAAAACCCTCAATTATAAAAGCTTAGCTTTTAGGATGCCTCGGTGTCGACAAACCCTAAATGATGACACCATGATCTTGTTCCTTGACAATAACCAACTTTTTGACCAAACTTTGTTCCTATTTAGAGAGAAACATGGCCAACAACGATGAGGCCGGGGGTTCGGGCGGCAAGGCATTCTGGGAGCTGTCCCAGGAGATGGAGGAACAACCTCACTTGTATGAGGACGCCGCCTTCCCCACCGATCCTGAGACCACTGATGGTACCGCCGAGGATGACCCCACTGATGCCACCACTGATGGTGCCGCCGAGGATGCCACCACTGATGATGGTGGCGCACGCACAGATGGCAGCCAACCGAAGAGGCAACGGAAGGACCGGCGCCCGACCGTGCTCCGCACCCTCAAGGAGGAAGTTACTGAAGTGGACTCCGACGGGAATCCAACGGCGCCCGAACGAATAGTCAAGGGGTACTCGCTTCAGCTCGGGTGCATTCTCCGGAGCACCGTCTCGATCAACACCGAGAACCTGAGGCATCCTGACCGAGGGAATTTGCGCAACCTCCTCTTCACGAAGCTGCACGAACGATACAAGTTCCCCGCTAAATTTGAAAACACAAGCCTCAAAGGGAATAAAGTGAACAATGCTGCCCTCACGAAGATGAGCAAGGCCCTGTCTACTTGGAAAAGCAATGTGAAGAGAATGATCGAGAAAGGTGAGAGTTATGAGAAGATCAAGGAGAAAAATCCTTCGATCACCGAAGATGACTACAACGACTTCAAGATCAATTGCTCGAGCACCGCAAACTCCCAATTAAGTCAGTGGGGGAAAGAAATGCGGGAGTTGAACTTAGGGGAACACAAACTCGGTCCCGGCGGTTACAGAGTGGCGGAGCCTATATGGGACAAGGAGGATGCGGAGCGTGCCGAGCAAGGCCTACCGCCCCGCTTCGAGAAATATAGCGGTAACAAGCAGACCAGGAACTATGTCAGGGCCCGGTACAAGGAGGACCCGATAACAAAGGAGCTTACCACGGATCCGAAGACCAGGGCGCTTGAGCTTGTTCTGGTAAGGAATACACCCCCGCGTAATTAGCTCCATATGGTTGCATTCTAATTAATGAAGCCCAATTTCTAAATGGTTCACATTCCTTCCGCAGGCGACTGAAAGCAGTAGCGCGGGGTCGACTAAGAGCATCCCTTGGGACACCACTTTAAATAGGGCGTTGAATGTAATGATGAAGAAGGATAAGCTCAGTAAGCTGACGTCAGCTGGTCGTGTGGCCGGCAAAGGCTTGTCCACAAAATGGGGGTCATACTATACCGCTGGTGTGCGGAAGGAGAAAAAGACCAGCTCAGAAAGCCAGGCGCGCGAGGTTCAAGAACTCAAGGCACAGGTGGCGCGGATTCCGGAGATTGTCCAAGAGCAAGTGCAACAACAACTCGGAGCGACGATCACCGCCATTGTGCCTACCTTGATCGAGGGGTTGAGTGCGTGGATTGCGTGCCGCCCCCGATTCCTAGCTTCACGGCCAACAACTCGCAGAATGCGATGGCGGGGCCATTGGTGTCTCCGGCGGAGGCGGCATTGGTGTCTCCGACGCCGGCACGGGAGCTTAATGCACCCGGTTGTACGCCGGCCGGCACCTCTGCAGCAAGCGGCCCCTCCATCAACTGCACGCCCGCCGTTGGCGGTGCCTCGACATTAGCCGAGCTCGACGCCATCATCACGGTAACTAATTAAGCCTCTCTCGGCCGAGGACTTCATCTCCTTGCCTTTGACTGGGCATCCCTGACGCCCTACATGTTTTTGCAGGGCGTCGCCGATGTTCCGTGCACTCTCCTGCACTTCGTGAACAACAAGTTGGTCGATGTCGCCAAGGGCAAAATCGTTCAACCGGGCAACCCCTTGTTCCACGGTACCCAGATGCCACCCAACTTGTTTAGGGTTCAACTGGTTCGGGTGCTGCCAAGCTGCGACGAGTTGTTACCTCCGATTCGACCCGTCGGGGCCGACGATGATGACGTGATGACCCTCAGCACCTGCCTGAGCTGGCCCCTGCTTTGGCCGAAGAGCCAGATTCGTTTGGGGGCGGGGGACACCACCCCAAAGACAACACCGCCAGTCATGCCGGCGCCAAGTCGGCCCCATGGCAAGACCGCCACAACGGTGCCGGACATCCCTATGCCACTGGATCCAAACATGCATATGGCACAGGATCAGAACGACGACGGCGATGATACATTTGGCAACGTCGATCAGTACTTTGCCGAACATGGGTACGATGGCGACTTCATGGGGCCTCGTTCTCAAGAACCCAACCCAACAAAAGACGTGCGCGATCTAGCTGGTACCGCGGAGAAGCCAAGTTGCAACAGGCGTCGTCTGCCATTCAGCTCTCAGGAGACGCCTCTAGCTGCCGACTTCACCGAGCCTCAGATAGGCGAGGTGCGAAATATTAGCAGCCCAAACACACTCAAGAAGGCGGTCTGTGAGCAGAAATCGGTCCCATTACAGGAGAAGAAGAAGGCACACAAAAGAAAGACTAACAAGGGTGCGAGCCAGCCGGCACCGAGTACGATCCGTGCTCAGGACGGGCCACCTTCACCTAAGGATATCTCGAGGAGGGTGCATGTGGCGGGTAGGGCGATGCTACCGACAAATATGCTCAATGCTGCAACCGATGCTATGCGGAGTCTGCATGACAGTGTTCTTTCTTTGGAGAAGCGGCATCTCAGAGAGAAGGATGTGGCATACCCGGTTTTCACGGCCAAGGTGCCAGAGGGCAAGGGCTTTGTGGATAACTCCATCGGGGGTACGATCATCCTGTGGTTTGATGACATCCACGCTATGTTGAACCTTCATCCGCTGCACTACACCTTCGTTCGGCTATTTTCGCTGAGTATGGAGATGCGGATCATTCGTGACAAGACCCCGGACATCGTGATAGTCGACCCCTTCTACATGCGTGCCAAGATCTTGGGCAGCGCTGGGGACTGGCAAGTCGCGAGTTCTTACCTCGAAGGCGTCATTCTGGCAAACCAAGATAAGGATAACTTCCTCGTGCCTTACTTTCCCGAGTAAGTCCTCCCCTCAACCGGCCCGTAACATATGAATTCTTAGATTTCGATCGTTTTTCTTTTAACATTCCGTGTTTTCTGCAGTGACACACATTGCACGCTCATCCTCCTAAGCCCCAAATATTCCATGGCCACGTATTTCGACCCGGTCCGTCAGTCGAACGTAGAGTACACAAATGTCAAGAAGGTTCTTGATGATGTTCTCCCCGGCTACGCCAAATCTGGAGGCACCTTCACCAGGCCTATTCGTAAGTATGACAAGCACGTGTTCTCCCACAATACGACGTTCTGCTGTGTCAAGCAGCCGCCTGGCGGTCAGAAGGGTGCCTACTACGACATCCATCACATGCGGGCGATCGTGTAAACTCAAAGATTGGGCCGCGAGCGTGTCCGCAATCCAGGACGCGGACATCAGACAAGAATTCTTTCGCATCCAGTCGGAGTTTGCGGAAATCATCCACCAAGATGTCCTTCGTACCTCGGGGCAGTTCTACCTCAGAAATCAACCGTCCAACAGTGACATCGACACAATGCTACAAATGCAGGCTGAAAACGCCCGTTATTTCATCAACTTCTGCTACCGAGTAAACTCAAAGATTGGGCCGCGAGCGTGTCCGCAATCCAGGACGCGGACATCAGACAAGAATTCTTTCGCATCCAGTCGGAGTTTGCGGAAATCATCCACCAAGATGTCCTTCGTACCTCGGGGCAGTTCTACCTCAGAAATCAACCGTCCAACAGTGACATCGACACAATGCTACAAATGCAGGCTGACAACGCCCGTTATTTCATGACTCCCACGATAGACGGCGGCTTCATCCACGCTCCGGTCCCTTGAGTCGAGTCGAAAGCAGTGATGCCGTGTCTAGTTCTGAAACATCGATTGGCTCATGTTGTAATTAAACTTTAATGAACTTGTAGTATGTCTCTTTGGTTTCGAGAGTCGTTCAACTTAGATGTAATCGATGCTATTAATGTCTTGCTTTTCTCTTCCGATCGTTCTGTTGCATACTTATATATTGCTTATGTATTGTCTCTGAATTGGTACTAACGTTTCGTTTGGCTAGTGCATAGCGATGCCGTCGTATGTCGTGTACAAGGGTAAGGTTCCCGGAGTCTACGACGACTGGGAGGAGTGTCGGAGACAGGTTCACCGATTCAGCGGTAACAGTTACAAAGGGTACACCACTAGGGCCGAGGCCGAATCTAGATACGCCCGCTATCTAGCGGGAGAGGGGAGGGAGCGTTGGAGGAACCGGATGAAGACGAGTTTCATCGTGATGATGCTCATCGTGATGACCGCAGCTCTCTTCTATGTGATCGTAGTTTAGATGATCGATATCGACTTGTAATGTGAAGACAAATTCGCTACTCGCGGTCTCGAGACTTGTAATATAATGTTCTATCTTTGTTTGGTCTTTTCAATTCGAAGACTAATATGATGAATTGTATTCGGAGACTAATATGATGAATTGTATTCAGAGACCAATCTTCTATTGTATTCGATGAATCTGTTGTTGATGTGTGCTGTCTATATTTTGTCCAATTATACATTTTGTCACCTGTGCAAAAAACAGAAAATAAAAAAAACCCTAATATTCATACTAATGGCGCATCACATCACAGTGTGCCATTAGTATGCCAAAGGATACTAATGGCGCATTATTAAACAGTGCGCCATTAGTATGCCGAAGTTACTAATGGCGCATCTCGTTGTTGTGCGCCATTAGTATGCTAAAGCACCTGGGTATACATGGCCCCCTGGGAGGCATACTAATGGCGCACTGTTGTATATACTAATGGCGCACCACATGGTGCGCCATTAGTATCTGGTATACTAATGGCGCACCAGTGGTGCGCCATTAGTAAAATATACTAATGGCGTGGCAC
>NC_041387.1:679973345-680006795 GCF_002162155.2 Triticum dicoccoides
CCAAAGGATACTAATGGCGCATTATTAAACAGTGCGCCATTAGTATGCCGAAGTTACTAATGGCGCATCTCGTTGTTGTGCGCCATTAGTATGCTAAAGCACCTGGGTATACATGGCCCCCTGGGAGGCATACTAATGGCGCACTGTTGTATATACTAATGGCGTGGCACTAATGGCGCACCACTAATGCGCCATTAATGGCCAAATTAGGTGCACCATTAGTAGGCCTTTTCCTAGTAGTGATGATTGGGTCTTTATTGTACTTATGTGCATCTAGGTCAGATATAATGCCTAGTGTTTGCATGTGTGCTCGATATCAAGCGGCACCAAAGGAATCACATCACCTAGCAATGAAGCGAATTCTTAGATATTTGGCTCACACCCCAACACTAGGATAATGGTATGCAAAGGGCTCAGAGTTTGAATTGGAAGGCTACTCAGATTCTGATTATGCTGGTGACAGAGTGGACAGAAAATCTACATCAGGCAATTGTCACTTTCTTGGTAGATCACTGGAGTGTTGGTCTTCAAAGAAGCAGAACTGCGTCTCACTATCCACTGCTGAAGCCGAATACATTGATGCTGGATCTTGCTGTGCTCAGCTTCTATGGATGAAGCAAACTCTCAAGGATTATGGCATCAACAAGATGAAAGTTCCTCTATTCTGTGACAATGAGAGTGCTATCAAGATCTCACACAATCCTGATCAGCATTCCAAGACAAAGCATATTCAGATCAGACATCATTTTCTTCGTGATCATGTGATGAAGGGCGACATTGATATCATTCACGTCAGCACTGAACATCAATTGGCAGATATCTTCACAAAGCCTTTGGATGAGAAGAGATTTTGCAAGCTGCGGTGTGAGCTAAATATCTTGGAATCCTCAAATGTCCTGTAAAAGGGCATGCATCCAAACTATTTGCATTTTGATGACTTTGATGCGCAACACACAAAGTAAAGTTTGTCTTCAACTCATGAAGACAAACACTCTAAGTGTGAATACATTAACATGGAATTTTACTTCAGAGCACCACGATAATGGTGCGCCGTGTTTGGGTCTAATACGTCCTATATGGTGGGTAACGCCACCACCAAATCTTTCTTGTATATTTTCTCATTTGGCGTCACATCATGCATAATCTTCTTGATTTTGCTTTGTCTTCACTCAAGTTTTTCTTTTGTCTTCAAACCTTTAATGTTTTTGATTTCATGAGTTTTTCTATGTCCTCAACAGCATTCACCTATAGCTAAGTCTTCACTCTATTTAGGATCTAGGTGAATGTGATCGGACCCTTAACCTCTCTATGCTCAACCCATCAAGTCTATCTATATCTTAATATGCATTCTACTTGACACCAGTCGATTGTCTTCACTAAGTCCTTGTCAGACGAAGACATTGAGACTACTTTTAAAATGTTTTATCACACTTATCCAAAATTTCACCTGCCGCAGAAGGTGGAACGACCTCCCGCCAAAATGCACATCATGGGGTCGTGGCATGGTTCCACTTACTGCATGTTCTTGCCACGTCGCTAGAATAGCTATCGACAGGGGTATGTCTGTCTTATCCCAGGGGGCCGACAAATTTATAAATAGAAACCCCCTGGTTCCATTAATGCTTCTTACCCTATCGTTGTCGCTCTCGAAACAACCCTAGCGCCGCCGCTAAGTTCATTGTCGCCGGAGGAGAAGCGCTTCGCTGCCGCAACCTCTTCGACGACGTACTCACGCCGGCCGCGGACATCTTCCTCTCGGCCGTCGCCGTAGACGTTTCTCACCGCCAAGTTAGGGCATGGGAGACCGAACTGCTCAGCATCCACTCTCATCTCGTTGAGCTGTTCATCTTGCAGTAAATAAGAGCTAATTTTTACCGCACTTTAGATCTGTTAAGATTCAGTTTATCGTCAGAACTTTTTTGCCCACCTCCAAATCTTCATCAATCTCTGTCTATATCTCATAACTTGCCTAGTTATTCACTTATAAGCTTACTGCTATGATTCCTCATTTGTACCTATTATTGGATTCGTACAAATCTGGAACCACACACATATAAGTGAATGTCTTTGCAATATGAGGTCATTGTCTTCACACCTGATTTTATCTTCAAAACACTTTGAGAATGCATATGACCTCTTCCCCTTCCCTCGCATCTTTAATGCTGTCACATGTACATGTCCGTGGGTGAGTCACTTGGTTCTCATAGTCTGAATGCATTTGGAGACTTCTTGCAGCTTCATTTGGATACTGCTGATGCTAATTCCGGAAGCTATTTGAAGCCATACCCAACAGTGAAGCCAATGTCAGAAACCAAATCTACCAGAAAGGGTGGAAGGCAGAGACGCACCAACACAGCTCTTGATTTGCCTCCGGATCTTTATGACATGTATAAAACTGATCCAGATGAGTCATATGAAAGATGCAAATACATGCTGCAATGGATTCGCCGATATTGGGCGAAGGAATGGTTTTTCTATCACTTCATTAACAATTAATATTCTGAAAAGAATGCCATCTGAGCCCCGTGGGGAGATATAGTATATCACAAGCTTCAACCCGCAACCAAGGCTGAAGCCATTGAACAAGAGTTCTTTCCATGCATGGTCCGAGGACTGATGCCAGAAAATGCTCATCCGTCAAGTATCAGATGGTGCAGAGAGGATGATCTATTTGCTGCAAACTACAAGTTTGCACGGGCTTCTGCAACTTATGATAAGAAGTACTACGGGTGTTGGGAAACGCAGTAATTTCAAAAAAAATCTACGCACACGCAAGATCATGGTGATGCACAACAACGAGAGGGGAGAGTGTTGTCTATGTACCCTCATAGACCGTAAGCGGAAGCGTCAAGAGACGCAGTTGATGTAGTCGAACGTTCTTCGTGATCAACCGATCTTAGCACCGAAAGCACGGCACCTCCGTGATCTGCACACGTTCAGCTTGGGGACGTCCCTTGTACTCTTGATCCAGTTGAGGCCGAGGGAGAGTTCCGTCAGCACGACGGCGTGGTGACGGTGATGATGTTGCTACCGATGCAGGGCTTCGCCTAAGCACCGCTATGATATGACCGAGGTGGATTATGGTGGAGGGGGGCACCGCACAAGGCTAAAGCTATGATCTCCAAGATCAACTTGTGTGTCTAGGGGTGCCCCCCCTCCGTCTATAAAGGAGGAGAGGGGGAGGCCGGCCGGCCCTCCTAGGGCACGCCCCTTGTGGGATTCCTACTAGGAATCCGATTCCTAGTAGGTTTCCTACTTGGGGAAAAGAGGGGGAAGGAAGGAGTGGGAGAGAGAGAGGGAAAGGGGGGCGCCGCCCCCCCTCCTAGTCCTATTCGGACTCCCTTGGGGGGGGGCACGGCTGCCCTAGGCCGGCCCTCCTCTGTCCCCACTAAGGCCCAATAAGGCCCATATCCCCCCGGGGGGTTTCGGTAACCCCTCCGGCAATCCGGTAATATTCGAAACTCCTCCGGAACTCATCCGGTATCCGAATATAGTCGTCCAATATATCGATCTTTATGTCTCGACCATTTCGAAACTCCTCATCATGTCCGTGATCCCATCCGAAACTCCGAACAACCTTCGGTACATCAAAATTCATAAACTCATAATACCGATCGTCATTGAACGTTAAGCGTGCGGACCCTACGGGTTCGAGAACTATGTAGACATGACTGAGACATGTCTCCGGTCAATAACCAATAGCGGAACCTGGATGCTCATATTGGCTCCTACATATTCTACGAAGATCCTTATCAGTCAAACCGCATAACAACATACGTTGTTCCCTTTGTCACCGGTATGTTACTTGCCCGAGATTCGATCGTCGGTATCTCCATACCTAGTTCAATCTCATCACCGGCAAGTCTCTTTACTCATTCCGTAATGCATCATCCCGTAACTAACTCTTTAGTCATACTGCTTGCAAGGCTTATAGTGATGATCATGTTGGGGAATGCAGTATTTCAAAAAAATTCTACGCACCTGCAAGATCATGGTGATGCACAACAACGAGAGGGGTGAGTGTTGTCTATGTACCCTCGTAGACCATAAGCGGAAGCGTCAAGAGACGTGTAGTCGAACGTTCTTCGCGATCAACCGACCTTAGCACCGAAAGCATGGCACCTCCATGATTTGCACACGTTCAGCTCGGGGATGTCCCTCGTACTCTTGATCCAGTTGAGGCCGAGGGAGAGTTACGTCAGCACGACGGCGTGGTGATGGTGATGATGTTGCTACCGACGCAGGGCTTCGCCTAAGCATCGCTACGATATGACCGAGGTGGATTATGGTGGAGGGGGGCACCGCACACGGCTAAAACTTTGATCTCAAGGATCAACTTGTGTGTTCTAGGGGTGCCCCTCCTCCGTATATAAAGGAGTAGAGGGGGGAGGCCGGCCGGCCCTAGGGGCTGCGCCCCAAGTAGGGTTTCCTACTAGGACTCAAAGTCCTAGTAGGTTTCCTACTAGGGGAAGGAGAGGGGGAAGGAAGGAGTAGGAGAGAGAGAGGGAAAGCCCCCCCCCAACTATGTCCAATTTGGACTCCCAATGGGGGGCATGTGGTCTGCCCTAGCCGGCCGTCCTCTCTTCCCACTATGGCCCAATAAGGCCCATTATTTCCCCGGGGGGTTCCGGTAACCCTCCGGCGCTCCGGCAATATCCGAAACTCATCCGGTGTCCGAATATAGTCGTCCAATATATCGATCTTTATGTCTCGACCATTTTGAGACTCCTCGTCGTGTCCGTGATCCCATCTGGAACTCCGAAAAACCGTCGGTACATGAAAACTCATAAACTCATAATACCGATCGTCACCGAACGTTAAGCGTGCGGACCGTACGGGTTCGAGAACTATGTAGACATGACTGAGACACGTCTCCGGTCAATAACCAACGGCAGAACCTGGATGCTCATATTGGCTCCTACATATTCTACGAAGATCCTTATCGGTTAAACCGCATAACAACATACGTTGTTCCCTTTGTCATCGGTATGGTACTTGCCCGAGATTCGATCGTCGGTATCTCCATACCTAGTTCAATCTCGTCACCGGCAAGTCTCTTTACTCATTCCGTAATGCATCATCTCGTAACTAACTCTTTAGTCATACCGCTTGCAAGGCTTATAGTGATGATCACTACTGAGAGGGCCCAGAGATACCTCTCCGACAATTGGAGTGACAAATCCTACTCTTGATTCATGCCAACTAACCTATCACCATCAGAGACACCCGTAGAGCATCTTTATAATCACCTAGTTACGTTGTGATGTTTGATAGCACACTAAGTGTTCCTCTGGTAATCGGTAGTTGCATAATCTCATAGTCTGAGGAACCTGTATAAGTTACGAACATAGCAACAACAATAAAACTAAAACGATCTCTATGCTAAGCTACGGAGTGGGTCTTGTCCACCACATCATTCTCCTAATGATGTGATCCTGTTCATCAAATGGCAACACATGTCTATGGTTTGGAAACCCAACCATCTTTGATGAACAAGCTAGTCTAGTAGAGGCATACTAGGGACTACTTTGTCTTATGTATTCACACATGTATCAAGTTTCTGGTTAATACAATTCTAGCATGAATAATAAGTATTTATCACGATATAAGGAAATATAAATAACAACTTTATTATTGCCTCTAGGGCACATTTCCTTCAGTCTCCCACTTGCACTAGAGTCAATAATCTAGATTACACAGTAATGATTCTAACACCCATGGAGTCTTGGTGCTGATCATGTTTTTCTCGTGGAAGAGGCTTAGTCAACGGGTCTGCAACATTCAGATCCATATGTATCTTGCATATCTCTATGTCTCCCTCCTTGACCTGATCATGGATGGAATTGAAGCGTCTCTTGATGTGTTTGGTCCTTTTGTGAAATCTGGATTCCTTTGCCAAGGCTATTGCTCCAGTATTGTCACAAAAGATCCTCATTGGTTCTGATGCACTAGGTATCACACCTAGATCAGATATGAACTCCTTCATCCAGACTCCTTCATTTGCTGCTTCCGAAGCAGCTATGTACTCCGCTTCGCACGTAGATCCCGCCACGACACTTTGCTTTGAACTGCACCAACATACAGCTCCACCGTTCAATATAAACGCGTATCCGGTTTGTGACTTAGAGTCATCCGGATCGGTGTCAAAGCTTGCATCCACGTAACCCTATACGACAAGCTCTTTGTCACCCCCATAAACGAGAAACATATCCTTAGTCCTTTTTAGGTATTTCAGGATGTTCTTGACCATTGTCCAGTGATCCACTCCTGGATTACTTTGGTACCTCCCTGCTAAACTTATAGCAAGGCACACATTAGGTCTGGTACATAGCATTGCATACATGATAGAACCTATGGCTGATGCATAGGGAATGACTTTCATTTTCTCTATCTCTTCTGCATTGGTCGGGCATTGAGTCCTACTCAATTTCACACCTTGTAAAACAGGCAAGAACCCTTTCTTTGACTGGTCCATTTTGAACTTCTACAAAATCTTATCAAGGTATGTGCTTTGTGAAAGTCCAATAAGCGTCTTGATCTATCTCTATAGATCTTGATGCCTAATATATAAGCAGCTTCTCCAAGGTCCTTCATTGAAAAAATCTTATTCATGTATCGCTTTATGCTTTCCAGAAATTCAGTATCATTCCCGATCGATAATATGTCATCTACATATAATACTAGAAATGCTACAGAGCTCCCACTCACTTTCTTGTAAATACAGGCTTCTCCAAAAGTCTGTACAAATCCATACGCTTTGATCACCTCATCAAACCGTATATTCCAACTCTGAGATGCTTGCACCCGTCCATAGATGGAACGCTGGAGCTTGCAAACTTTGTTAGCACCTTTTGGATCGACAAAACCATCTGGTTGCATCATATACAACTCTTCTTTAAGGTATCCATTAAGGAATACAGTTTTGACATCCATTTGCCAAATTTCATAATCATAAAATGCGGCAATTTCTAACATGATTCGGACGGACTTAAGCATCGCTACGGGTGAGAAGGTCTCATCGTAGTCAATCCCTTTAACTTGTCGAAACCCCTTTGCAACTAGTTGAGCTTTGTAGACAGTAACATTACCGTCAGCGTCAGTCTTCCTCTTAAAGATCCATTTATTTTCTATTGCTTGCCGATCAACAAGCAAGTCAACTAAATTCCACACTTTGTTCTCATACATGGATCCCATCTTAGATTTCATGGCCTCAAGCCATTTCGCGGAATTTGGGATCATCATCGCTTCCTCATAGTTCGCAGGTTCGTCATGGTCCGGTAACAAGACTTCCAGAACAGGATTACCGAACCACTCTGGTGCGGATCTTACTCCGATAGATCTACGAAGTTCAGTAGTCACTTGATCTGAAGTTTCATGATCATCATCATTAGCTTCCTCACTAACTAGTGTAGGATTCACAGAAACTACTTTCTGTGATGTACTACCTTCCAATTCTGGAGAAGGTACAATTACCTCTTCAAGTTCCACTTTCCTCCCACTCACTTCTTTCGAGAGAAACTCCTTCTCTAGAAATGATCCATTCTTAGCAACGAATATCTTGCCTTCGGATCTGTGATAGAAGGTGTACCCAATAGTCTCTTTTGGGTATGCTATGAAGACACATTTCTCCGACTTGGGTTAGAGCTTATCAAGTTGAAGCTTTTTCACATAATCATCGCAGCCCCAAACTTTAAGAAACGACAAGTTAGGTTTCTTGCCAAACCACAGCTCATATGGTGTCGTCTCAACGGATTTTGATGGTGCCCTATTTAACGTGAATGCAGCCGCCTCAAAGCATAACCCCAAAATGATAGCGGTAAATCGGTAAGAGACATCATAGATCGCACCATATCCAATAAAGTACGATTACGACGTTCGGACACACCATTACGCTGTGGTGTTTCAGGTGGCGTGAGTTGTGAAACTATTCCAAATTGCTTCAAATTAAGACCAAACTCGTAACTCAAATATTCTCCTCCACAATCCGATCGCAGAAACTTTATCTTCTTGTTACGATGATTTTCCACTTCACTCTGAAATTCTTTGAACTTTTCCAATGTTTCAGACTTATGCTTCCACTACTAGGGAAAACCTTATACACAGAAATTTAGCAACAGCGCGGGTCAAAAAAGCGCGCTAGTGCTATATAGCAGTAGCGATTTAAGAGAAACCGCCCTACAGATACAAACTTAGCAGTAGTGCTGGTAGTCGTGAAAGCGCTACTACTAATATTCCCATCGGCAGAATGATAGGCTACGCATAGCAGTAGCGGGCTTAGATGAAATGCGCTACCGCTAGGGCATAATTAGCAGCGCGTTTCCTGGGAAGAGCGCTACTACTAACGGAAATAAAATAAGATGAAAAACAAATATAAAAGTAAATGAAAATGAAAGAAATAGAAAAAGGAGAAAGGAAAAAAATAAAATGTAAAGCAAAATAAATGAAAAAGCGAAAAATCGGAGGAAGGCATAGCAGCAGCGTGTGTTTGTAAGAGGCGCTATAGCTAACGTAGCTGCAACGCGTGTCCTAGACCCCCGCTATAGAAACAGAAAAGGAAATTAAAAAAGGAAGAAATTTACATAGCTATAGCAGCAACACGTTTTGCAAAAACCGCTATAGCTATCTTAGCGATAGCGCGTTTTGCGAAACGCGCTACCGCTAAGTTTGACTTAACCAAAAAACCGTTTCCCCCCGACCACTTCTCCCCCAAATCCCTCAACCCACCCCGCGCGCCGCCGTCTCCATGCTTCACCGTCGCGCCACTTCACCGCCGACGTCGACGCCACCAGAGCCGTGCGCCGTAGACGACACCGGAGCCGCCCCCAACGCCACAGAGCCGCGCGGCCTCATCAACGCCGCCGGAGCCGCCATCGACGCCACCTCCCTCGCCGTCACCGGAGACGCCCCTGCCTCCCTCGCCACCACTGCCTCCGTCGCCACCACCAGAGCCATCATCTGTAAGCCCCCACCCCTCCTCTCTCTCTCATGCATAGGTTAGCCAGTTTAATTAGGTTAATTATCTAGGTTAGGGCAAAAATTTAGTTAGGGCTTTGACAGAGAAGTAGTTAGGTTAATTATCTAGGTTAGTGCAAAAACTTACTTAGGGATTTGACAGAGAACTAGTCAGGTTAATTAGTTTAATTAGGTTAATTATCCAGGTTAATTAGTGCAAAATTTTATTTTAGGCTTTGACAGAGAACTAGCTGCGTTAACTAGTTTAATTAGGGTTAATTATCTAGGTAAACTAGATTAACTAACTAGGTTAAATAGGTAGGTTAATTAGGTTCGTTGGATTAACAAGCTCGGTTAAGTAGATTGGCAAAGTTTTTTGATTTTTGAAAAGACCACTATTTTTCAAGGAAAAGAATTTAGGCAAATTTTATTTTTCATTGAAGTGGTCATGTTATATCTTTTCATTGAAGTTGTTCGATGGTGCCCAAGTGGCTTTGTTGTTTCCAGGGAATGATGCTGAGTGGCCTATGTGTTGCCGGAATGTTGATTAATTTCTGTTCCGGCATATTTCAGGTTCTCGATTTGTCCACTTTTTAGCAAAGGTCATGCCGAAATTTCCCGTGAATTTCGGCATGACTTGTGCTACAAACTAGGACATATCGAGTGCCCGGGATTTGCCGCACCAGGAAGGAGTCAACATTCCTGCAAAACAATAGTCCTTTTTTATGTCATTATTCATTTTATTAGGTATAGAATTAATTGACTAGATTTAATCATAGGAAACATTGCTAGCAACGATGAAGGACAGGGTTCTGGTGATTGCGACAACGTCTACCGGGCGGTAGACGAATTTTTTAGCCTTACCGACGATCAACAGATGTTGTTGCTGGGCCCACCGGTGGCATCGGGGACTGAGACCGACACGCAGACTGGTGCTGAGACCGACATGCAGACCGGTGCTGAGATTGAGACCGGCGCTGAGATTCAGACCGGCATCGAGACCGGCGCTGAGACTGGTGCTGCCTCGGGGAGCAGAGCCGGTGTAGAACCGAAAGCAAAGAGGCAACGGGTTCCTAACAAACTCAGGACTACTAGACTGGTGGTCACGGACGTGGACGATGGCAATTTTGAGCCAAAGGCGCCCGAGGAAGCGCGCGCGTGCTACGACAATCAAATAGGCTGCATCATATGGACAACCGCCACCATCAACAATGAGAATCTAAAGAAGATAGAAAATATGAGGAGGTCCCTCCTAAAGAAGTTTCACCAGATATTCTTGTTCCCGGGCCGGAATGAGAAGGATTATGAAGATCCAGACATGGACCCGGCAATGAAGAAGATAAACAAACACGCCATGACCAAGTTTAGCAACGCGTTGGCCGCCTGGAAAAATCGAGTGAAAGCAAAGATCAACGACGGGGAACCCTACTCCAAGATTGTAAAGGATAGTCCGACAATCACGGAAGAGTAGTTTCAAATATTCAAGGAGGCTTGCGAGGCCGAAACTGCCAAAGAAAAGTCTAAGTACATGAAGGGGCTTCAAAAGAGGAACATTGGGACCCACCACCTCGGAAGCCGTGGTTACGGCGGAAAGAGGTCCAAATGGGCCAAGGAGGACGCGGAAGCCGCGAGTCTGGGCATCCCAGACCCCTTGGCGGATTTCACCGTCCCGCAGGAGCGACGTCCTGAGGGCCCGGCACCATTGGGACCCAGTGAAGAAGGTTTACGAGACAACACCGGTCATTACGGAGTTCATGAGACTGCTGGTAATTTTAGTTTCTGATCAATTCGACTGCACACGTTAGTCATATTTGTAAACGATCCTTGTGCCTTTTGCAGAGAGAGCAGCACCGGATTGCGGCCGAAAGCGACTCGCCGTCTGAGGCATTGGCGAGGCCCAAGTGGGACACTCCATTCAACCGGGCGTTGAACATATTGAAACAACAACCGGTGGATAGTCGACCGTCGTATGGACGCGTGCACGGTGTCGGAGACGGCGCCACGTGGAAGAAGTACTACCGTGAGACCACGGAGGAGAAAAAGGAAAGACAGAGGTTATCTGAAGAAAGCATCGACAAGACGGTTGAGATTGCGGTTGAGAAGAAATCATCTCAGACAGTCGCAACAGCGGTAGCTGCCGCAAAACAGGCGATTGCAAATATATCTACTTCCTTGGTGAAGGGCGTTTACACTTGGACAAGGCAAAATCCAGAAAAAAATGCAGAGGACTTTCCCCTTGCTGACTTCTTGGCCGCACCTGCTCCCGCACCGGCTCCCGCACCTGCTCCTGCACCGCCTCCCGCACCGGACGTGCTCGGTGGTGCCTCCTCTTTGGCTGAGCTCGACGCCTTCATGGTATCTGCCACACCAGCCCCCTTCAATATAAATGTATAATCTCCCGTTTTCGTTGCCTTTCGGATGTCTCACGTCGCAGACTTTTCTTTGCAGGCCGACGAAACCCCGTGCACCATATTGTACACCATCGGCGAACAGAAGGTGGACGTGGGGAAGGGGACGATAATGGAGCCGAAGGAACCATTGTTCCACAGCCGGTCGATCCCCCCGAACGTCTTTAAGGTTTCCGTGGCCAGTGTCAAACCGGGCCACGAGAATTTGCCTCCTCTAATACTAGTGGGGGATGACGACGAGACCCCGCGGCGGCTTGGTGATTGTTGCAATGGGTGGGTCCTGTTGTGGCCAAAGAGTCTGCTTCGTCTGGAGGCGGCCGGGAGCACACCCACGAGCACGCAGCCTCAGCAAGGTATGAACATCAACACCCCACCTACCCAATTAGCGTCGGGTGTCGGGTTGGGTGATAGCGGACGGGGTAAGCAGGTGGCTCCATTAGTCGCTGATGACGTCGCCATGGATGAGGATGAGGATGACGATGGCGCTGAATAGTATGTCTATACTGGCGCCTCCTCAGGGTTTGAGCATCATGAGTCGGTGCCTGAATTACTGTCTCAACGTATTATTGACGACAATCCGGTGGTAAAGAAGCCTAGGAAGAGAGCGAGGAAAGGCAAAAAAGCTGATTCTATGATCCAGCCGCCTCAGCAGCCTCGGCTTCAGGACCGTGTAGATATCCCCGATGCTGATAAATGGCATATCCCTGGTCGACCAATCCTACCTGAAACAACGCTACGTGCCAAGGAGACTTCATGACGATGTGCTGCGGGTAGAGAAAGGCCTCATCGCCTCGAAAGATCCAGGATACCCACTCTACGTGGTTAACGTTCCGCGGCAAATGTCGTACATCGACGGCTTCCCCGCGGATAAGTTCTTCCTCCGATTCGATTACATATTCGACATGTTTCATGTGAAGAAGCTGGATTTTACGTTTGTCCGCCTTTATGCCTTGCATATGAACTACATCATTGGGGTTGAGCAGATACGTTTTATCTGTGTCGCTGACCCGTACTACATGCACGAGGGCTTCTTGGGAGTCTGTGCACAGCATCGTGAATATGCGAGGGATTACATCGTTAGTTTCATGCTCGCCAATAAGGACAAGGAGGCGATTCTCGTGCCTTATCATCCCGTGTAAGTCATCCGCGCTGCTATCCTTCCTTCGATTTCAATAATTCATTTGCACGGTGGAGGCTAATTAATTTGAGGTGTACTTATTTTGCGCAGCGGCGGGCGCGCCGTCCTCATCATCCTCTACCCCCGATTCTCCCACTCTCTTTACTTGGACTCGTCGAAGAACATTCACAAAAAGGATTACACCCACATCAAAGATGTTCTCGACAATGCTATGTTTTACTACCAAGCAAGGGGTGGAGAGGTTAGGGACAAGAAGAGAAGGGGCGGCAGGGCCGCCTTCAGCCATAAGACCGACTTCTGCTGCATCCAGCAACCGAACGATTCTCTTAATGATGTATTCTATGTCCTACACCACATGCTGGAGTACAGACGGGATCACCAGAACCTTCACATGGCACCTAGATCTGGCGGGCCAATAGCTCCTGTGCGACACATTTGAAGTGAATTGGCTTGTGTGCGACATTGTTCGAGCGAATGTCTGTGGTGCGACACATTTGAGCTGGTAAATAGCCCACACACGACATGGCTGTTAAACTGAACTGATGCCCTCGTAAGCTGTTGGGGGCTGGACCCACCACTTATCCACGTAAGCGCTGGACCCACCACTTATCCACCTAAGCGCGGGACCCACCACTTGTCTTCTCGCGGGACCCACCTCCTTGCAGCTAGAAGAGAAGAGCGCCCGTGCCCGTCCGCCCGCCGCCACCCATTCATCCCCTTTCCCCAATCTTTCTCTTCTCCGGCGACCTAGCGCAAATGTCTACCTCCTCCACCACTCAATCAAAATGGCGACAGTATGGACCAGTGTTGCTAACAAGGTGCCCTGAATGCCCACGCCCAGACCCTCTTAAACGGTTGGTCACTAAAAGGGATGACAATGGCAATCTTGGGCGGGAATTTGTGAAATGATTGAGCAAACCAATGGTAGGAAGGGATGGCAAGGTTAGATCTCAGTTCTTAGCCCGTTCTTTCGCTGTCTTTCGCACTGATTTCTCCATATTTTGTTTTTTCTCCTCGAATTTGGGATTTAGGGTTCATGTTGTTCTTTTCAGATCTTGAAGAAATGTTACCATTTCGAGTGGATTGATGAATATGTTGATAGGATTCAGTTTGAGGGCTATGTTGATTCGAGTGTGGCCGCAACCTGGGAGCTCAATTTGGGCGGGGTGCCGCCGATTGCTGTGGAGAATACGGGGAGCTCGAGCGGAGGGGCGGGCAGAGTCGTGTCGATGGCGATGTATGTGCGCAATGCTGAACTGCATGCGGAGTCCGAACTGACCGAGGAACTCAAGAAGATCAAGAAATATCTAATGCAGATGATCGATTTGCAGAAGCAAGCAAATATCATGGCAGGGGGGTTCTATTGTTGTATCATTGCTCTGTTTTTGTTTGATTTGTTGTTCATCCGTGATTAGAATGGGCATTTAGGCCTGTCAGGGTAGAGGAGGTGATCTGTGCGCAAGTAATGTATCTGAATTGAAGCAGCAATTTGGAACACAGATTATTCAGTGTTCATGCTCTGTTTCCCCTGTATTTGTTCTTCAGTTAAAAGAGTACACACCCAAATTCAGTTTCTAGTAAAAAACAAAACTGGGCTGCCGAATAGATGTTGGGCCGTAAGGAGACCGGGCTCAAGGAGACCAGCCCACCCGCGTAGCGGCACTAGCCCACCTCTAACTTCTGCAAATAAAATGTTATTTGTTTTTACTTTGGCCTTTTTCTTGCACTAAATTTTGTGATGGATCATTTTTGATGCAATAAAACCAAGTGTTAATTGTTTTTATGCATGTCTACGGTTCCATGAACTAAATGAGTTGCATGAAGTAAATTAGTTTCCATTTCCTAGTTGCATGTCCATAGTGCGTTTGCGGGCCCATGGGTTTGCATGGGGCTCCTAGTTGCATGTCCATGGTTTGGCCAATATTTTGAAGATGGTGTGTGTGGTGAGATTGAGGTGTAGCAACCCGGGCTCGTAGCAACCCATAGCAATACACAAATAATAAGCAAGAACAAACCATAGCAATCTTCAAATAATAGCACGAAACACACAATATATATAGTAGCATAACGATTGCAACCCATAGTTCCACGATAGCCTTACAACTCCATGATAGCCTTACAACTTAAAATACTAATACAACTTAATAATAGTAGCATAACGATTACTACTTAAAAAAACTAATACGATAAGCTAGATAGATCGGGGGGCACCAAACACGGGTTCTTCTTTGGGCTCTTATCCTCCTCCTCCTCCGGGGCGCCCCCTCCTCCGGGGGAACAACGCCACCTCGCTCCTCCGGGCGCCGCCCTTCACTCCTCCCCGTTGTTGGTGGGGTACGAAAGCGTGTGCATAACGCCGTTGTTGGGGAAGATGCTCTGGAAGTCGGTGAAGATATTGTAGGTGGTGAAAGCTATGAACTCACAACCAACCCAATACGCTCAGCCGAGGAGATGGAAAGCATCAAAAGGGTTAGTGAACGTGGCGAGGAGCCCAACCACAACGCCGTTGTGGTTGACCTCCTCAACATGGTACATCCGAGGAGAGCCGCGGGGGAGGTGGCGGAAGCCGTTCGCAAGGAAGAACTCCGTTAACTCCCTTGCGCCCCTCCACCTTGAGATCGCCCAAACCCTAAGGGTTCTCTCTACATACACTCCGGCTGGGTAGAGCCTTTCCGGCACGGTTGGGGGGAAACGGTAGGTGGGGGCGGTGTACTACATGGTGGCGGGGTGGATCGAGTGCTCGGTCGGGTTTGATGGAGAAGAAGGAAGAAGAAGGGCAGAGGAGGCAGAGGATGGGGTATGATGGATGAGGAGGGAGAGGACGATAGTGCCCGGCTTAAATAGCCCAAGTGCGGCGTGGTTTCACCCCGTCGAAACCCTAGAATTAATGGGCGGGCGGAGTTTGGTGGCGCCCCATGAAAGTGTGTACACGAGCGTGGCCGTGAGAAATGGAGTGCGACGCTTCTGTGCCACCGGTCGCGGGTCAAGGGGGACGGGCTCACGCACGCGTGTGTGCCGTCGTGGGTCAAGGGGACACGCCTTCCCCAGGTTCTCTGCGTGTGCCGCCCGTGCATGCATGCCGTAGCCCATTAATTTGATCAACTTGCTAGGGCCTGGCTAGAGGGCAAGGTTCGGTCGATGGGAGACGTGACAATAATGGACACCTTCTTTTGCCCATCTTGTAACGGGCAGCACGCCATTTGAACTGCATCGATACCCACATCGATACCCCATGCCAGTATTGCGTCCTCAAAGAGGAGCACGCCATGCACAACGTGCACACCACGCCATGCAGTGTTAGCTTTTTGGTTGTCTTCATCGGGCTGCTGCATTGTGGCCGGCTGCATGCTTCGATGCGACGCTGCATCGGTTCTAATGGTAGGCATGCGACAGCTTACTGCGTCGATAGGGGTGGCGGAGCAGGGCTACGTCGAGGCATGCATGCAACGCACGGGCGCAGTTCTGCGGGTGGGCATGCATGCTGCGGCCGGCACGGGCACGCATGCAACGATGGAAAGGGCACTGCGTAGGCTTGGTCCATGCACCGCGTCAACTCTTGCCGTTGGATTCAAATGAACGGTCCTAATGCCCCAACGAGAGAGGCTGATCCAAACCCCACAGCGTCAACCAATCAGCGCGTCTCATGCGGATCGCTGCACACTGTAGCTAACCCTAGTGCCTAATCTCAACCGTCCACGCACAACGATCGACGACCAGGTAGTGTGCGGGGTTTTGAGGGGTTTTGAGAGCGGTTTTGAGGGGTTTTGATAGGTTTTGACTGATTAGGGTTGAGCATAACTAATTCAAAAAAAATCAAAAAAATATAAAACTTGCGCACATAGTCTTATTATGTCGTATAGTAACGAGAAAAAAATATAAATATGGTTTACATACATTTTTACGAAAAATCCTTCACAAAATTGTCATTCCCCAAACAATGTAGTATGGAGTTCAAGGGAGAGAGTAGTGGGCACCCGAGAGTAGGTGGGGTTTTGAAAATGAAAAGTGTGAAAACCTCACCAAAACTTCATTTTGGATTGACTAAGAAAGATCTGAACTTACTTTTCTCATTTTCATGTTTTAAACTTGTTTTATATATAATTTTCTATTAAACCTTGTTTTTTCAAAAAGAAAAGAAAATAATAGAAAATTAATTCAATAAATAGTGAGACTTTAGATTTACACTATATAGGTAGAATAGATGTGTACAAAAATTATTTGGCTGGTTTAGACAAGGTGCCAAAAAAACTTGCTTAAATATGAAGCCGTTTACCATACCTTTGGAGGTCATTTGAAACACACTTTTCATGACTATGATTTCAACTTACCAATAGGGCTCGGAATGATCAACAAGCAAACATATTTCAGTTGAGGTACTTTAGATAGCACTAAAACATCAATAGCCCAAATTTAATTTGAATTTGAATTTAAATTTGAATTTAAATTTGAATTTTATTTGGCTGGTTTAGACAAACAAGTTCGAATAGAAATATGGGGATACATAGTGACTACCAGTACGCACAGTGTTACAAATATTATTACATGCCCCAAATTTTCAAACTGTTCTCTGTTCTACTTCTTCCTACCACGTCGTGTGCCCTTCTTCACCTTAGCCCTTCTTGTTTTTGGTTCTACTACACACACAAGTTCACTGATCATCTTGGTTTTCTTCACTGGTCTTTTCAACACCTTGCCAATACCCTCATGATCAGTGTCTTCAGTCTCAATGTTGACACCAGTTTCAGTTTCTTTGGTGTGTACCTCAACATGGGTTTCTTCAGTCTGAACCTCAACACGCTCAGGTTCATTTTCTTCAGTCTGAACCTCGACACGCTCAGGTTCAGTTTCTTCGATGTGCACCTCCACATCAGTTTGTTCAGTCTGAATGTTGACTGCAGCAGGATTTTCTTCAGTCTGCTCAGGCTCAGGCACACTTCTCTTCTTTCTACCGCCATTGACTCTTACTTTTTTTGTTGGCCAACACTGTTCAACAACAAGGGGCTGATTTGCTCACTTCCTCCTGTGCAGAAAATGTTTTAGATATAGTAATTGGAAAAAAGCACCAAATCAAAACACAGACAAATAAACAAGAACATACTTTGGCTTATCAGGAGTGTAACGACATTTGACAGATCCCACTCTGTGCCCAAGTTCCTGGCACAACTTGCATCTGTTTTTGTTACCTTTTTGGGCCCTTTTTGGCTTTTCATCTTTCTTTCCCTTCTTACTACTCCCACCTTTCTCAAACCATGCCTTGAATCTACTCTGTTTAGGCCTGCCAGCCTTTCTTTTCGTCAAGGGAGGACACATGGAAAATTCAATGTCCACTTCAGGCCACTGAGACTGATCTGTAAGTGCTGGAATTGGAGTAGCATATGCAGCTTTGAATCTTGCTACCGAATAATATTCATGCAGATATGGGTGCATGTTTATCCTCGGTTGGGATGCTAAGAAAAGAATGGCATGCTCACATGGTTTACCAGTGTGTTGCCACTCGAGGCAAGTGCAATCATGCAATTCAGTGTTAACAACATGTCTCCTTCCAGTTTTGTTATCTCTAACTTCAGCACCCCAAGGTGAAGATTTTTCAACAAACAAATGTGAAAGACTTCTGCTCCTATTGACCATCTGTTGTACCATTGCTGGAAGCTTATCACCTTGCAGACAATCACCTATCCTTCTTCTCAATTCCCACAACCGCATGAGCATGATCCTGATTTGGTCAACCATGTCATGCACAGGCAAATCTTTTAAATCCTTCACCTTGTTGTTGAAACTCTCTGCCAAATTGTTGTTGATGTGGTCACACTTGATGGTAGTGTTGAATGCCGACCTGTACCATAACAAAGAATGGTAGGTGTTCAGCCATGGACCAAACTCATCACATGCTGCCATTCTCTTATCAAGATGATATTTGTGTGTCTGTCTAGTGTAAGATCTTGCTGCTGGCCACATGCGCCCAAATTCTTCTCCTCTAAATTTTTTCATCAAATTCATCCACAAATGACCGAAGCACTCCCTCTGCTCAGCATGTGGGAAAACATTTTTCACTGAATTTTCAAGCCCCTTACATGCATCTGTGTGTATAGCCAAAGGTGACACTGGCCCTAGGCATCTTTTCAACTGGATCATGAACCATGTCCATGAAGCCTCTGTTTCTGACTGAAACAAGCCAACAGCAATAGGAAACATCCAGTTGTGTCCATCTAGAGCATTGCATGCTGCCAACTGACCATTCCACTTGCCTGTCAAAAATGATGAGTCTATGCTCAAATATGGACGGCACCCTGCTTTGAAGCCATCTATGCAAGGCTTCAAAGCCATAAAAAACTTGGAGAACTTGACTTCACCTTTGGATGATACCTCTGTATCTATCTCCACAACACTACCAGGTGACCTCTTTTCCACCTCTGCTTTGAAGTTGTAAAGCATCCTAAATGTATTTGCCCAATCACCATATAAATTTTTCATCGTCCTTTGTTTTGCCTTCCACACTGTGGTATATTTCAGTTTAATGGGGTACATCTTTTCCAAGTCTACTTTGAGTTTCTTGGCAGTAGTGTTTGGTGTTTTGGCTAGAATTGGGGTGATCTTTTCTGCAACCCAAAGTTGTGATGTCATGGTTGATACTCTCTGTGAACTTGTAATACAAGTATGTTGATTGGGGATTTGGTTAACCCTGACAGTACTTCCATCAGGTTGCAGTCTAGCAGATATGTACCGCTTGCAAGGCTTGACACTACCATCAAATCCTCTGCACCTCGCATAAAACTTCTTTCTATCAGTCCAAACAGTCTTGGCATCAAACTCATGTTTCACTGCATAAGTCTTGAAACACATCCTAAACTCCTTCATGCTTGGGAACAACTTGCCTACTTCAATGATAGGGTTTTCTTTGTCATACACATGCACCAGCTCATCATCATGTGCATCATCTACTTCATCTGCAGCTTGTTCCATCAATTGTCCATCTACATCTTCATCAGCATTAGCAGGCAAACTAGATTCGCCCCTCTCCTGCTTATCTCTGTCATTGACTGGAATGCCAAAAAGTTTGGCCATCTCAATGTCAGGCATTGGTGCAATGACCAAATCAGTAGACTCATCTAATTCAACTACATTCCAATCAATAGTTGCTGCAGTTTCAGTTTCAGTTCCAGTCACCTGTCCCTCTTCGGCTATTACTGTAAGTCCAGTACACATGGGAATCAATGGCCTCTGTGTAGCCCAATCATCATCTACCATCTGCGCAGCCAATTGTGATGGCACATATCCAACCTTCGAAAAAATATTCAGATCAACCAGCTCAGCAAAAAAATTAGCTCGTTTGCTTGTCCAGCCATTTTGCCGATCGATTTCATCAACAATATGTTCACCATCTTCCATTCTCACATACTCTCCTTTCCAATCATCAAACCACAACAGTGATACTTCTTGCTCTGGACCCCAAACAACATTCTCCCCAATTTTTTCCACCCATTTCTTCACAGCCTTCTCTCCCATGTTCTGTAGAACTTGTGGATCAATCTCTGTAAACTCAACCTCCCATTTAACAATTGTGTCTCTCTCAATGTTCTGAATGCTACCATCAACTAATTTTTCCTTTGATGGAAAGAAATTGAACGTCAATTCGAAGGTCCGAGCGACAGCATCCCCTCTGTCAGTGGTGGACAGTGTGAACCCGTGAGAAAGAGCAGACTAGGCCCTAATTGAATGCAAAATTGGATCGGAGAGAGGCGCATTACCTATTCGAAGTTGAATCTGGCGGCTCCATCTTACTATGCCCACGGGCTCCCCTCACAACCTATCGATTCAACAAGCGAAAACAGAGGAAATGAGCTAAGATCTACGGGGACGAGAGATGAATGGGAGGGGGACTAGGGTTCTCACTCACCATTTTTTCAGGACGAAGGCTCCGCCGCCGTTGAGAATGAGTGCTCCGCCGCCGCCACCGAGAACGCAAGATCCGCCGCCATCGGAGAAGAAGGGGGGAGGGGGTAGAGTGGCGGGCCCGGCACGGTCGGGCGGCAGGGCACGATCAGCTATTTTGAGGAGCAATTAAGTTCGACCCACATGTCCTAACATAAACGGGCTTCGTTGATGACCAATTTAACCACATTTACCACCCCATGTGGCCCTGGGCTATTTACCTGCTCAAATGTGTCGCACAACAGCCATTCGCTCGAACAACGTCGCACACAAGCCAATTCACCTCAAATGTGTCGCACAGGAGCTATTGGCCCAGATCTGGCGATGCCCATATTCTGCAATGGGCAAAGGACATAGGAGATATCGAGGATCATCGACTTCGAGCTGAGTTCTATAACATCCAGCGCGAACTTGCCCAAATCATCATGAATGGGGTCGTCGGAAAAACAGGGATGTTCCATGCAGAAGGACAAATGTCGCGGGAAGACGTCCGAACATGGATAGCCTCTCAGCGTCTCGACATGAAGCCTTTCACTAAGCTCGATGACTATCTCCCTGACATGCATGGATGGCACGACATGATGGAGTGATTGTCGATATATGACAGTGTGTCCGTTTAGTCCATACTTTCTTTTATGACAAAACTTTGAGTTATGCATGGTGAAACTTTATTTGTGATGTAATTAAACCGTCCTCCTCCTCGACTAGCGAAAATCACTCTAGTTAGGTCATTTTGGGTACGATGAACTTTGTTATTTATGCTTATGATATGTTTTTTCTATTTTTGCCAAGTCTGTCTCTTTCTGTTGCTCAACTATATATGTTGCATATCATCAACTCATGTGACGATGCAGGTGCATAGATCATAGATGGAGAAGAAGTGCTACGCCAGGAGTATATATACGACAAGTGGCCGGAGTGTCAGGCCCAGGTGTACCGGTTTTCGGTTTCCCAGCGACACGCAGTACTTAGTTTAGGTTCACGCTAATGCGAGACAGGGATACGAACTCATGTACTCAAAGTGATAGCTATTCTCACGTATATCATTGTTTAGATGGATGACGATGTATTTGCAAGTAATCGAGAATTGTATCGCTATTTTCAAGATTGATGATGAGAGACCACTTTGTGTTGGATGATGATTATTATGATGACATGATTTGATGAGACTAATTGTATGTATATGCTATGATTACATTTGTATGTGGATGATATGCTAAAGATTATTGTATAAAGCCTTTTCAAATACAAAACAAATAAAAAACAAATATGCAGGAAAAAAACTAATAAAACTAGTAGTAGCGAGGGAGGGAAATTTAGCAGTAGCACCGACTTACCAGTAGCGCTTCCTGCTGAAAAGCGCTGCAGATAATATTAGTAGCGCCGTTTTCCAAAGAGCGCTACAGCTATTCATCAGTAGCAGTAGCGTGGGTCAACAGGCGCTACTGCTATACGTTAGCTGTAGCGCCTTCTTAGTAGCGCCGGTACCCGCGCTACTGAGAGGGCCAAAACCCGCGCTGCTGCTAGGCTTTTCCCTAGTAGTGTTCATCAAGTAGATATACCCATATCTGCTCAAATCATCTGTGAAGGTCAAAAAATAACGATACCCACCGCGAGCATCAACGCTCATCGGACCACATACATCAGTATGTATTATTTCCGACAAGTCTGTTGCTCGCTCCATTGTCCCTGAGAATGGAGTTTTAGTCATCTTGCCCATAAGGCATGGTTCGCAAGCACCAAATAATTCATAATCAAGTGATTCCAAAATCCCATCAGAATGGAGTTTCTTCATGCGCTTTATACCGATATGACCCAAACGGCAGTGCCACAAATAAGTTGCACTATCATTATCAACTTTCCATCTTTTGGCTTCAACATTATGAACATGTGTATCACTACTATCAAGATTCAAAAAAAAAATAGACCATTCCTCAAGGGTGCATGACCATAAAAGAGATTACTCATATAAATTGAACAACCATTATTCTCTGATTTAAATGAATAACCGTCTCGTAATAAACAAGCTCTCGATACAATGTTCATGCTTAACGCAGGCACCAAATAAAAATTATTTAGGTCTAAAACTAATGCTGACGGTAGATGTAGAGGTAGGGTGCCGATGGCGATCACATCGACTTTGGAACCATTTCCCACGCGCATCGTTACCTCGTCCTTAGCCAATCTACACTTGTTCCGCAACTCCTATTTTGAGTTGCAAATGGGAGTAACAGAACCAGTATCAAATACCCAGGTGCTACTACGAGCTTTAGTAAGGAACACATCAATAACATGTATATCAAATATACCTTTCACTTTGCCATCCTTCTTCTCCGCCAAATACTTGGGGCAGTTCCGCTTCCAGTGACCAGTCCCTTTGCAGTGGAAGCACTCAGTTTCAGGCTTAGGTCCAGACTTGGGTTTCTTCCCTTGAGCAGCAACTGGCTTGCCATTCTTCTTGGATTTCCCCTTCTTCCCTTTGCCCTTCTTGAAACTAGTGGTCTTATTGACCATCAACACTTGATGCTCCTTCTTGATTTCTACCTCCGAATGCTTCAGCATCGCGAAGAGCTCGGCACTGGTTTTGTTCATGCCTTGCATATTATAGTTCATCACAAAGCTCTTATAGCTTGGTGGCAGTGATTGAATAACTCTGTCTATGATAGCTTCATCGGGAAGAACAACTCCCAATTGCGCCATGTGATTATAGTACCCAGACATTTTGAGTATATGTTCACTCACATAACTGTTCTCCTCCATTTTGCAGCTGTAGAACTTATTGGAGATCTCATATCTCTCAATCCAGGCATTTTCTTGAAATATTAACTACAACTCCTCGAACATCTCATATGCTCCAAGATTTTCAAATCATCGTTGAAGCCCCGGTTCTAAGCCGTAAAGCATGGCACACTGAACTATTGAGTAGTCATCAGCTCTGCTCTGCCAGACGTTCATAACATCTGGTGTTGCATCTGCAGCGGGTCTAGCACCTAGCGGTGCTTCCAGGACGTAATTCTTCTGTGCAGCAATGATGATAATCCCGAAGTTACGGACCCAGTCTGTGTAATTGCTACCATCATCTTTCAACTTAACTTTCTCTAGGAATGCAATAAAATTCAAAGGAATAGTAGCACGGGCCATTGATGTACAACAACATAGACATGCAAAACACTATCAGGTACTAGGTTCATGATAAATTTAAGTTCAATTAATCATATTACTTAAGAACTCCCACTTAGATAGACATCTCTAATCATCTAAGTGATCATGTGATCCATATCAACTCAAACCATGTCCGATCATCACGTGTGATGGAATAGTTTCAGTGGTGAGCATCTACATGTTGATCATATCTACTATATGATTCACGCCCGACCTTTCGGTCTCAGTGTTCCAAGGCCATATCTGTATAATGCTAGGCTCGTCAAGTTTAACATGAGTATTCTGCACATGCAAAACTGGCTCGTCAAGTTTAACGTAGAGCTTATCACACCCGATTATCACGTGGTGTCTCGCCACGACGAACTTTTGCAACGGTGCATACTCAGGGATAACAGTTTCTTGAAATTTTAGTGAGAGATCATCTGATAATGCTACCGTCAATCAAAGCAGAATAAGATGCATAAAGGATAAACATCACATGCAATCAATAAAAGTGATATGATATGGTCATCATCGTCTTGTGCCTTTGATCTCCATCTCCAAAGCACCTGGATGATCACCATCATCACTTCAGCACGACACCATGATCTTCATTATCTTGATCTCCATCAACGTGTCGTCGGGTAGTCATCTCACCACCTCTTGCTTCTACAACTATTGCTACCGCTTAGCGATAAAGTAAAGCATTTACATCATGCTTGCATCTCATACAATAAAGAGACAACCATAAGGCTCCTGCTGGCTGTCATTATATAGTACAAAACATGATCATCTCATACAGCAACATATATCTCATCATGCCTTGACCATATCACATCACGACATACCCTGCAAAAACAAGTTAGACGTCCTCTACTTTGTTGTTGCAAGTTTTACGTGGCTGCTACGGGTTTCTAGCAAGAACCGTTCTTACCTACACATCAAAACCACAATGATAGTTCGTAAAGTTAGTGTTGTTTTAACCTTTGCAAGGACCGGGCGTAGCCACACTCGATTCAACTAAAGTTGGAGAAACGGACACCTGCCAGCCACCTGTGTGCAAAGCACGTCGGTAGAACCAGTCTCGCATAAGCGTACGCGTAATGTCGGTCCGGGCCACTTCATCCATCAATACCGCGGAATCAAAGTATGACATGTTGGTAAGCAGTATGACTTGTATCGCTCACAACTCACTTGTGTTCTACTTGTGCATGCAACATCTACGCATAAACCTGGCTCAGATGCCACTGTTGGGGAACGTAGTATTTCAAAAAAGAATCTACGCACACGCAAGATCATGGTGATGCACAACAACAAGAGGGGAGAGTGTTGTCTACGTACCCTCGTAGACCGTAAGCGGAAGTGTCCAGAGACGCGGTTGATGAAGTCGAACGTTCTTCGCGATCAACCGATCTTAGCACCGAAAGCACGGCATCTCCGTGATCTGCACACGTTCAGCTCTGGGACGTCCCTCGTACTTTTGATCCAGTTGAGGCCGAGGGAGAGTTATGTCAGCATGACGACGTGGTGACGGTGATGATGTTGCTACTGACGCAGGGCTTCGCCTAAGCACCGCTACGATATGACCAAGGTGGATTATGCTGGAGGGGGGCACCACACACGGCTAAAACTTTGATCTCAAGGATCAACTTGTGTCTTATAGGGCTGCCCCTCCTCCGTATATAAAGGAGTAGAGGGGGGAGGCCGGCCGGCCCTAGGGGCTGCACCTCAAGTAGGGTTTCCTACTAGGACTCAAAGTCCTAGTAGGTTTCCTACTAGGGGAAGGAGAGGGGGAAGGAAGGAGTAGGAGAGAGAGAGGGAAAGGGGGGTGCCGCCCCCCCCCCCCACCTTGTCCAATTCGGACTCCCAATGGGGGGGGGGCGCGGCCCGCCCTAGCCGGCCCTCCTATCTTCCCACTATGGCCAAATAAGGCCCATTATTCCCCCGGGGGGTTACGGTAACCCTCCGGCGCTCCGGCAATATCCGAAACTCATCCAGAACTCATCCGGTGTCCGAATATAGTCGTCCAATATATCGATCTTTATGTCTCGACCATTTCGAGACTCCTCGTCATGTCCGTGATCCCATCCAAAACTCCAAACAACCTTCGGTACATCAAAACTCATAAACTCATAATACCGATTGTTACCGAACGTTAAGCGTGCGGACCCTACGGGTTCGAGAACTATGTAGACATGACCGAGACACGTCTCCGGTCAATAACCAACAGCGGAACCTGGATGCTCATATTGGCTCTTACATATTCTCCGAAGATCCTTATCGGTTAAACCTCATAACAAAATACGTTGTTCCCTTTGTCATCTGTATGGTACTTGCCCGAGATTCGATCGTCGGTATCTCCGTACCTAGTTCAATCTCGTCACCAGCAAGTATCTTTACTCGTTCCGTAATGCATCATCTCGTAACTAACTCTTTAGTCATACTGCTTGCAAGGCTTATAGTGATGATCATTACCGAGAGGGCCCAGATATACCTCTTCGACAACCAGAGTGACAAATCCTACTCTTGATTCATGCCAACTAACCTATCACCATCGGAGACACCTGTAGAGCATCTTTATAATCACCCAGTTATGTTGTGATGTTTGATAGCACACTAAGTGTTCTTCCGGTAATCGGTAGTTGCATAATCTCATAGTCTGAGGAACATGTATAAGTTACGAACATAGAAACAACAATAAAACTAAAATGATCTCTATGCTATGCTACGGAGTGGGTCTTGTCCATCACATCATTCTCCTAATGATGTGATCCCGTTCATCAAATGGCAACACATGTCTATGGTTTGGAAACCCAACCATCTTTGATGAACAAGCTAGTCTAGTAGAGGCATACTAGGGACTACTTTGTCTTATGTATTCACACATGTATCAAGTTTCCGGTTAATACAATTTTAGCATTAATAATAAGTATTTATCACGATATAAGGAAATATAAGCAACAACTTTATTATTGCCTCTAGGGCATATTTCCTTCAGATCATTACCGAGTGGGCCCAGAGATACCTCTCCGACAATCGGAGTGACAAATCCTACTCTTGATTCATGCCAACTCACCTATCACCATCGGAGACACGTGTAGAGCATCTTTATAATCAGTCAGTTACGTTGTGACGTTTGATAGCACACTAAGTGTTCCTCCGGTAATCGGTAGTTGCATAATCTCATAGTCTGAGGAACATGTATAAGTTACGAACATAGCAACATCAATAAAACTAAAACGATCTCTATGCTAAGCTACGGAGTGGGTCTTTGTCCATCACATCATTCTCCTAATGATGTGACCCCGTTTATCAAATGACAACACATGTCTATGGTTTGGAAACCCGACCATCTTTGATAAACAAGCTAGTCTAGTAGAGGCATACTAGGGACTACTTTGTCTTATGTATTCACACATGGATCAAGTTTTCGGTTAATACAATTCTAGCATGAATAATAAGTATTTATCACGATATAAGGAAATATAAATTACAACTTTATTATTGCCTCTAGGGCATATTTCCTTCAGTCTCCCACTTGCACTAGAGTCAATAATCTAGATTACACAGTAATGATTCTAACACCCATGGAGTCTTGGTGCTGATCATGTTTTGCTCGTGGAAGAGGATTAGTCAACGGGTCTGCTACATTCAGATCCGTATGTATCTTGCATATCTCTATGTCTCCCTCCTTGACCTGATCACGGATGGAATTGAAGCGTCTCTTGATGTGTTTGGTCCTTTTGTGAAATCTGGATTCCTTCGCCAAGGCTATTGCTCCAGTATTGTCACAAAAGATCCTTATTGGTTCTGATGCACTAGGTATCACACCTAGATCGGATATGAACTCCTTCATCCAGACTCCTTCATTAGCTGCTTCCGAAACAGCTATGTACTCCACTTCGCATGTAGATCCCGCCACGACACTTTGCTTTGAACTGCACCAACTTACAGCTCCACCGTTCAATATAAACACGTATCCGGTTTATGACTTAGAGTTATCTGTATCGATGTCAAAGCTTGCATCGATGTAACCCTTTACGACGAGCTCTTTGTCACCCCCATAAACAATAAACATATCCTTAGTCATTTTCAGGTATTTCAGGATGTTCTTGACTGGTTTCCGGTGATCCACTCCTGGATTACTTTGGTACCTCCCTGCTAAACTTATAGCAAGGCACACATCAGGTCTGGTACACAGCATTGCATAGATGATAGAACCTATGGCTGATGCATAGGGATTGACTTTCATTTTCTCTATCTCTTCTGCAGTGGTCGGGCATTGAGTCCTACTCAATTTCACACCTTGTAAAACAGGCAAGAACCCTTTCTTTGACTGATCCATTTTGAACTCCTTCAAAATCTTATCAAGGTATGTGCTTTGTGAAAGTCCAATTAAGCGTCTTGATCTATCTCTATAGATCTTGATGCCTAATATATAAGCAGCTTCTCCGAGGTCCTTCATTGAAAAATTCTTATTCAAGTATCCCTTTATGCCTTCCAGAAATTCAGTATCATTTCCGATAAACAATATGTCATCCACATATAATACCAGAAATGCTACAGAGCTCCCACTCACTTTCTTGTAATACAGGCTTCTCCAAAAGTCCGTATAAACCCATACGCTTTGATCACCTCATTAAACCATATATTCCAATTTCAAGATGCTTGCACCAGTCCATAGATGAATCACTTGAGCTTGCAAACTTTTTTAGCACCTTTTGGATCGACAAAACCTTCTGGTTGCATCATATACAACTCTTCTTTAAGGTATCCATTAAGGAATACAGTTTTGACATCCATTTGCCAAATTTCATAATCATAAAATGCGGCAATTGATAACATGATTCGGACGAACTTAAGCATCGCTACGGGTGAGAAGGTCTCATCATAGTCAATCCCTTGAACTTGTCGAAACCCCTTTGCAACAAGTCGAGCTTTGTAGACAGTTACATTACCGTCAGCGGCAGTCTTCCTCTTAAAAATCCATTTATTTTCTATTGCTTGCCGATCAACAGGCAAGTCAACCAAAGTCCACACTTTGTTCTCATACATAGATCCAATCTCAGATTTCATGGCCTCAAGCCATTTTGCGAAATCTGGGCTCATCATCGCTTCCTCATAGTTCGTAGGTTCGTCATGGTCCAGTAACATGACTTCTAGAACAGGATTACCGAACCACTCTGGTGCGGATCTTACTCTGGTAGATCTACGAAGTTCAATAGTCACTTGATCTGAAGTTCCATGATCATCATCATTGACTTCCTCCTTAACTGGTGTAGGATTCACAGAAACTACTTTCTGTGATGTACTACTTTCCAATTCTGGAGAAGGTACAATTACCTCTTCAAGTTCCACTTTCCTCCCACTCATTTCTTTCGAGAGAAACTCCTTCTCTAGAAAGGATCCATTGTTAGCAACAAATATCTTGCCTCAGAGATCTGTGATAGAAGGTGTACTCAATAGTCTCTTTTGGGTATCCTATGGGTTCCAGGTGGCGTGAGTTGTGAAACTATTCCACATTGCTTCAAATGAAGACCAAACTCGTAACTCAAATATTCTCCTCCACGATCCGATCGTAGAAACTTTATTTTCTTGTTATGATGATTTTCCACTTCACTCTGAAATTCTTTGAACTTTTCAGATGTTTCAGACTTATGCTTCATTAAGTAGATATACCCATATCTGCTCAAATCATCTGTGAAGGTCAAAAAATAATGATACCCGCCGCGAGCGTCAACACTCATCGGACCGCATACATCAGTATGTATTATTTCCAACAAGTCTGTTGCTCGCTCCATTGTCCCTGAGAATGGAGTTTTAGTCATTTTTCCCATAAGGCATTGTTCGCAAGCACAAAATGATTCGTAATCAAGTGATTCCAAAAGTCCAATTGAATGGAGTTTCTTTATGTGTTTTATACCGATATGACCTCAACGGCAGTGCCACAAATAAGTTGCACTATCATTATCAACTTTTGCATCTTTTGGCTTCAACATTATGAACATGTGTATCACTACTATCGAGATTCAACAAAAATAGACCATTCCTCAAGGGTGCATGACCATAAAATATATTACTCATATAAATCGAACAACCATTATTCTCTGATTTAAATTAATAACCGTCTCGCAATACACAAGCTCCCGATCCAATGCTCATGCTTAATGCAGGCACCAAATAACAATTATTTAGGTCTAAAACTAATCCCAACGGTAGATGTAGAGGTAGCGTGCTAACGGCGATCACATCGACTTTGGAACCATTTCCCAGGCGCATCGTCACCTCATCCTTAGCCAATCTACGCTTGTTCCGCAGCTCCTTTTTCGAGTTGCAAATGTGAGCAACAGAACTAGTATCAAATACCCAGGTGCTACTACGAGCTTTAGTAAGGAACACATCAATAACATGTATATCAAATATAACTTTCACTTTGCCATCGTTCTTCTCCGCCAAATACTTGGTCCAGTTCCGCTTCCAGTGACCAGTCCCTTTGTAGTGGAAGCACTCAGTCTCAAGCTTAGGTCTAGACTTGGGTTTCTTACCTTGAGCAGCAATTGGCTTGCTGTTCTTCTTGGATTTCCCCTTCTTCCCTTTGCCCTTCTTGAAACTGGTGGTCTTATTGACCATCAACACTTGATTCTCCTTCTTGATTTCTACCTCCGCATGCTTCAGCATCGCGAAGAGCTCGGCAATGGTTTTGTTCATGCCTTGCATATTATAGTTCATCACAAAGCCTTTATAGCTTGGTGACAGTGATTCAAGAACTCTATCTATGATAGCTTCATCGGGAAGAACAACTCCCAATTGTGCCATGTGATTATATTACCCAGACATTCTCAGTATATGCTCACTCACAGAACTTTTCTCCTCCATTTTGCAGTTGTATAACTTATTGGAGACTTCATATCTCTCAATCCAGGCATTTGCTTGAAATATTAACTTCAACTCCTGGAACATCTCATATGCTCCATGACGTTCAAAACATCGTTGAAGTCCTGGTTCTAAGCCGTAAAGCATGGCACACTGAACTATAGAGTAGTCATCAGCTTTGGTCTGCCAGATGTTCACAACATCTGGTGTTGCATCTGTAGCGGGTCTAGCTCCTAGCGGTGCTTCCAGGATGTAATTCTTCTGTGCAGCAATGAGGATAATCCTCAAGTTACGGACCCACTCCATGTAATTGCTACCATCATCTTTCAACTTAGCTTTCTCTAGGAACGCATTAAAATTCAAAGGAACAGTAGCACGGGCCATTGATCTACAACAACATAGACATGCAAAAACACTATCAGGTACTAAGTTCATGATAAATTTAAGTTCAATTAATCATATTACTTAAGAACTCCCACTTAGATAGACATATCTCTAATCATGTAAGTAATCATGTGATCCATATCAACTCAACCATGTCCGATCATCACGTGAGACGGAGTAGTTTCAATGGTGAACATCAACATGTTGATCATATCTACTATATGATTCACGCTCGACCTTTCGGTCTCAGTGTTCTGAGGTCATATCTGTATATGCTAGGCTCGTCAAGTTTAACCTGAGTATTCTGCACATGCAAAACTGGCTTATACCCCGTTGTATTTGAACGTAGAGCTTATCACACCCGATCATCATGTGGTGTCTCGGCACGACGAACCTTTTCAACGGTGCATACTCAGGGAGAACACTTTCTTGAAATTTTAGTGAGAGATCATCTTATAATGCTACCGTCAATCAAAACAGAATAAGATGCATAAAGGATAAACATCACATGCAAATCAATATAAGTGATATGATATGGTTATCATTGTCTTGTGCCTTTGATATCCATCTCCAAAGCACCGTCATGATCACCATCGTCACTTTAGCACGACACCATGATCTTCATCATCTTGATCTTCATCAACGTGTCGTCGAGTAGTCGTCTCACCACCTCTTGCTTCTACAACTATTGCTACCACTTAGCGACAAAGTAAAGCATTTACATCCTGCTTGCATCTCATACAATAAAGATACAACCATAAGGCTCCTGCGGGCTGTCATTGTATAGTACAAAACATGATCATATCATACAACAACTTATATCTCATCATGCCTTGACCATATCACATCACGGCATACCCTGCAAAAACAAGTTAGACGTCCTCTACTTTGTTGTTGCAAGTTTTACGTGGCTGCTACGGGTTTCTAGCAAGAACCGTTCTTACCTACGCATCAAAACCACAACGATAGTTCGTCAAGTTAGTGTTGTTTTAACCTTCGCAAGGACTTGCGTAGCCACACTCGATTCAACTAAAGTTGGAGAAACTGAGACCTGCCAGCCACCTGTGTGCAAAGCACGTTGGTAGAACCAGTCTCGCGTAAGCGTACGCGTAATGTCGGTCCAGGCCGCTTCATTCTACAATACCGCGGAATCAAAGTATGACATGCTGGTAAGCAGTATGACTTGTATCGCCCACAACTCACTTGTGTTCTACTCGTGCATGCAACATCTACGCATAAACCAGGCTCGGATGCCACTGTTGGGAAACGCAGTAATTTTAAAAAAAATTCTACGCACACGCAAGATCATGGTGATGCACAGCAATGAGAGGGGAGAGTGTTGTCTACGTACCCTTGTAGACCCTAAGCGGAAGCGTCAAGAGAGCGGTTGATCTAGTCGAATGTTCTTTGCGATCAACCGATCTTAGCACCGAAAGCATGGCACCTCCGTGATCTGCACACGTTCAGCTCGGGGACGTCCCTCATACTCTTGATCCAGTTGAGGCCGAGGGAGAGTTCCGTCAGCATGACGGCATGGTGACGGTGATGATGTTGCTACCGACGCAGGGCTTCGCTAAGCACCGCTACGATATGACCGAGGTGGATTATGGTGGAGGGGGGCACCGCACACGGCTAAAACTATGATCTCCAAGATCAACTTGTGTGTCTAGGGGTGCCCCCCTCCGTATATAAAGGAGGAGAGGGGGAGGCCGACCGACCCTCCTAGGGCGCGCCCCTTGTGGGATTCCTACTAGGTATCCGATTTCTAGTAGGTTTTCCTACTTGGGGAAAAGAGGGGGAAGTAAGGAGTGGGAGAGAGAGACACTACTAGGAAAAGGGCTAAAGATGGGATGCACACTAATGGTGCACCAGGGAAGTAGTGCGCCACTACTATATACTAATGGCGCACCAGTTGGTGATGCGCCATTAGTGTGGAAGACACTAATGGCGCACCAGACAAAAGGTGCGCCACTAGTGATAATTTTTTTTTTCATTTTTCCATACATAATAATGGCGCATCCGGCCGAAGTGCACCATTACTAGTTCTAACTAGTAATGGCGCACCAGCCACAGAGTGCGCCAGTACTGTATTCTTTTTTTAATTCTTTTTTTTGCAAAATTACTAATGGTGCACTACTACGCGGTGCGCCATTAGCCGTGTCACAGTGCGCCATTACTAGTTTAAACTAGTAATGGCGCACTACTACGCGGTGCACCATTAGTATATATATATTTTGCACTACTACACGACTATCTCGGTTACGGATATCTCGCGGGGCAGGTAGTCCATGGATTTTCTGGATGCATAAGGTGCATGATGACACAACGTATCGCCAGCTAGATAGAGATCTCGGCTCTTCGAAAACCGTGTTCATGGGACATCGACGTCCCCCTCGCCGCCGATGATCAACCACACCCTCCCCCGCTCCACCGCCGTCGACGATCAACCGCACCCTCCCCCGCTCCACCGGCGGCCGCCGCCGACCCCCGGCCCGCACCCTCCCCCACTCCACCGTCGCCGATGACCCACCGCACCCTCCACTCCACCTTTTTCATATTCATAAATATTTTCAAATAACAAATTTGAACATATTTTATTAAAAAATCATTACTGTTTTTATAAAA